>NC_044569.1:20322169-20519278 GCF_007565055.1 Rhinopithecus roxellana
GTACGCCTCAATACGATCCAAAGCCCTTCGTAGTTTCCTCAAAGACAGTGTTAATGGACTGCTGACGAAACATAAGTGTAACTCTGTGAGATGAATTCACACATCACCAAGAAGTTTCTAAGAAAGCTTCTTTCTAGTTTTCATCTGAGGATATTTCCTTTCTCACCATAAGCTTCATTGCGGCAAGAAATATTTAATTGCAGATTTCCAGAACTCTGTGTTAGCAAACTGATCACTGAAGAGAAACGTGTAATTCTGTGAGTTGCATTCACACATGGCAATGCAGTTTCTCAGAAGGGTTCATTCCTGTTTTGATCTGTGGATATTTCCTTTTTCACCATAGCCCTCAATGAGCTCCCAAATATCACGTTGCAGAATCTCGACAACAGTTTTAGCAAACTCTTCCAAGAAGGGAAGGGTGGAACTTGGTGTGATGAAGTCCCATCAGAAAGCAATCTCTCAGAAAGCTTCTCTGTAGTAATTATGTCAGGATATTTCCTTTTTCATCATGGGCCCCTATAGGCGCCCAAATATCACTTTGCAGAACCCACTACAACAGTGTTAGCAAACTGTTCCAAGAAGGGAAGTGTGGAACTCTGTGTCATGAAGTCACACATCAAAAGCAGTCTCTCAGAAAGCTTCTCTCTAGTTATTATCTGAGCTTATTTGGCTTTTCACCATGGGCCCCGATGGGCTACCATATATCAGTTTGCAGATTCCATGAAAAGATTGTTAGCAAACTTCTCATGAGGTCTAAGTTGTAACTCTGTGAGGAGAATTCACAGATCAGAAAGAAGTTTCTCAGAAAGCTTCTTTCAAATTTTGAACTGATGATATTTCCTTTATCAGCATAGGCCTCAATGCGATCCAAAGAAGCCCTTCTCAGTTTCCTCAAAGACAGTGTTATTGGCTGCTCCACGAAACATAAGTGTACTTCGGTGAGATGAATTCACACATCACCGAGAAGTTTCTAAGAAAGCTTCTTTCTAGGATGGCCGAATAGGAATATCTCCAGTCTCCAACTCTCCGTGCGAGCGACACAGAAGACCGGTGATTTCTGCATCTTCAACTGAGGTACTGGAGTCATCTCACTAGGGAGTGCCGGACAATCGGTGCTGGTCAGTTGCTGCAGCCTGGCCAGCGAGAGCTGAAGCAGGGCGAGGTATCGCCTCACCTGGGAAGCGCAAGGGGGAAGGATATCCCTTTTCCTAGCCAGGGGAACTGAGACACACAACACCTGGAAAATCGGGTAACTCCCACCCCAATACCGTGCTCTAAGCAAACGGGCACACCAGAAGAATGTATCCCTCACCTGGCCGGGAGGGTTCCACGACCACGGAGCCTCCCTCATTGTTAACATAGCAGTCTGCGGAGATTTAACCGCGAGGCAGCAGCGAGGCTGGGGGCCGCCCGCCATTGTTGAGACTTAAATAGTTAAACAAAGCTGCTGGGAAGCTCGAACTGGGTGGAGCTCACAGCAGCTCAAGGAAACCTGCCTGTCTCTATAGACTCCACCTCTGGGGGCAGGGCTCAGCTAAAAAAACAACAGGGGAAGCAACAGAGGCCTGAGCAGACGTGAAGGACTCTGTCTGACAGCTTTGAAGAGAGCAGTGTATCTCCCAACACGGAGGTAGAGATCTGAGAACGGACAGACTGCATGCTCAAGTGGGTCACTGACCCCTGAGTAGCCTCACGGGGAGACATCCCCCACTAGGGGCAGTGTGACACCCCACACCTCACAGGGTGGAGTACACCCCTGAGAGGAAGCTTCCAAAGAAAGAATCAGACAGATACACTCGCTGTTCAGCAATATTCTATCTTCTGCAACCTCTGCTGCTGATACCCAGGCAAACAGGGTCTGAGGGGACCTCAAGCAATCTCCAACTGACCTACAGCTGAGGGTCCAGACTGTCAGAAGGAACACTATCAAACAGGAAGGACACCTATACCAAAACCCCATCAGTACGTCACCATCATCAAAGACCAGAGACAGATAAAACCACAAAGATGGGGAAAAAGCAGGGCAGAAAAGCTGGAAATTCAAAAAATAAGCGCATCTCCCCTGCAAAGGAGCGCAGCCCATCGCCAGTAACGGATCGAAGCTGTTCAGAGAATGACTTTGACGAGATGAGAGAAGAAGGCTTCAGTCCATCAAACTTCTCAGAGCTAAAGGAGGAATTACGTACCCAGTGCAAAGAAACTAAAAATCTTGAAAAAAGAGTGGAAGAATTGACAGCTAGATTAATTAATGCAGAGAAGGTCATAAACGAAATGACAGAGCTGATGAAACCATGTACCACGAGAAATACGGACAAATGCACAAGCATCAGTAACGACTCGATCAACTGGAAGAAAGGAGTATCAGCGATTGAGGATCAAATCAATGAAATGAAGCAAGAAGCGAAACCAAAACAAAAAAGAAGAAAAGAAATGAACAAAGCCTGCAAGAAGTATGGTATTAGGTAAAAAGACCAAATCTACGTCTGATTTGGGTGCCTGAAAGTGAGGGGGAAAATGGAACCAAGTTGGAAAACACTCCTCAGGATATCTTTCAGGAGAACTTCCCCAACCTAGTAGGGCAGGCCAACATTCAAATTCAGGAAATACCGAGAACGCCACAAAGATACTCCTCGAGAAGAGCAACTCCAAGACACATAAATGCCAGATTCACCAAAGTTGAAATGAAGGAAAAAATGTTAAGGGCAGCCAGAGAGAAAGATCGGGTTACCCACAAAGGGAAGCCCATCATACTAACAGCAGATCTCTCGGCAGAAAATCTACAAGCCAGAAGAGAGTGGGGGCCAATATTCAACGTTCTTAAAGAAAAGAATTTTACACCCAGAATTTCATATCCAGCCAAACTAAGTTTCATCAGTGAAGGAGAAATAAAATCCCTTTAAAGATAAGCAAATGCTTAGAGATTTTGTCATCACCAGGCCTGCCTTAAAGAGACCCTGAAGGAAGCCCTAAACATGGAAAGGAACAACCGGTACCAGCCATTGCAAAAACAGGCCAAAATGTAAAGACCATCGAGGCTAGGAAGAAACTGCATCAATAACGAGCAAAATAACCAGTTAATATCATAATGGCAGGATCAAGTTCACACATAACAATATTAACCTTAAATGTAAATGGACTAAATGGTCCAATTAAAAGACATAGACTGGAAACTGGATAAAAAGTCAAGACCCATCAGTCTGCTGCATTCAGGAGACCCATCTCACATGCAGAGACATACATAGGCTCAAAATAAAGGGATGGAGGAAGATCTACCAAGCAAATGGAGAACAAAAAAGCAGGGGTTGCTAACCTAGTCTCTGATAAAGCAGACTTGAAACCATCAAAGATGAAAAGAGACAAAGAAGGGCCATTACATAATGGTAAAGGGATCAATTCAACAGGAAGAGCTAACTCTCCTAAATATATATGCACCCAATACAGGAGCACCCAGATTCATAAAGCAAGTCCTTAGAGACTTACAAAGAGACTTAGACTCCCATACAATAATAATGGGAGACTTCAACACTCCACTGTCAACATTAGACAGATCAACAAGACAGAAAGTTAACAAGGATATCCAGGAATTGAACTCATCTCTGCACCAAGCGGACCTAATAAACATCTATAGAACACTCCACCCCAAATCAACAGAATATACATTCTTCTAAGCACCACATCACCCTTATTCCAAAATTGACCACATAATTGGACGTAAAGCACTCCTCAGCAAATGTAAAAGACTAGAAATTATAACAAACTGTCTCTCAGACCACAGTGCAATCAAACTAGAACTCAGGACGAAGAAACTCAATCAAAACCGCTCAACTACATGGAAACTGAACAACCTGCTCCTGAATGACTACTGGGTACATAACCGAAATGAAGGCAGAAATAAAGATGTTCTATGAAACCGATGAGAACAAAGATACAACATACCAGAATCTCTAGGACACATTTAAAGCAGTGTGTACAGGGAAATTTTTAGCACTAAATGCCCACAAGAGAAAGTAGGAAAGATCTAAAATTGACACTCTAACATCACAATTAAAAGAACTAGAGAGGCAAGAGCAAACACATTCAAAAGCTAGCAGACGGCAAGAAATAACTCAGATCAGAGCAGAACTGAAGGAGATAGAGACACAAAAAACCCTCCAAAAAATCAATGAATCCAGGAGTTGGTTTTTTGAAAAGATCAACAAAATTGACAGACCGCTAGCAAGAAGAATAAAGAAGAAAAGAGAGAGGAATCAATAGATGCAATAAAAAATGATAAACGGGATATCACCAACGACCCCACAGAAATACAAACTACCATCAGAGAATACTATGAAAACATCTACGCAAATCAACTAGAAAATGTAGAAGAAATGGATAATTTCCTGGACACTTAGACTCTCCCAAGACTAAACAAGGAAGAAGTTGAATCCCTGAATAGACCAATAGCAGGCTCTGAAATTGAGGCAACATTTAATCGCCTAAACACCAAAAAAACTCCAGGACCAGATGGATTCACAGCTGAATTCTACCAGAGGTACAAGGAGGAGCTGGTACCATTCCTTCTGAAACTATTCTAATCAATAGAAATAGAGGGAATCCTCCCTAACTCATTTTATGAGGCCAACATCATCCTGATACCAAAGCCTGGCAGAGACACAACAAAAAAAGAGAATTTTAGACCAATATCCCTGATAAACATCGATGCAAAAATCCTCAATAAAATACTGGCAAACTGGATTCAGCAGCACATCCAAAAGCTTATCCACCATGATCAAGTGGGCTTCATCCCTGGGATGCAAGGCTGGTTCAACATTCGCAAATCAATAAACATAATCCAGCATATAAACACAACCAAAGTCAAGAACCACCTGATTATCTCAATAGATGCAGAAAAGGCTTTGGACAAAATTCAACAGCCCTTCATGCTAAAAACGCTCAATAATTTCGGTATTGATGGAACATACCTCAAAATAATAAGAGCTATTTATGACAAACCCACAGCTAATATCATACTGAATGGGTAAAAACTGGAAAAATTCCCTTTGAAAACTGGTATAAGACAGGGATGCCCTCTCTCTCCACTCCTATTCAACATAGTGTTGGAAGTCCTGGCTAGGGCAATCAGGCAAGAGAAAGAAATCAAGGTTATTCAGTTAGGAAAAGAAGATGTCAAATTGTCCCTGTTTGCAGATGACATGATTGTATATTTAGAAAACCCCATCATCTCAGCCCAAAATCTCCTTAAGCTGATAAGCAACTTCAGCAAAGTCTCAGGATACAAAATTAATGGGCAAAAATCACAAGCATTCTTATACACCAGTAACAGTCAAGCAGAGAGCCAAGTCAGGAATGAACTTCCATTCACAATTGCTTCAAAGAGAATAAAATACCCAGGAATCCTACTTACAAGGGATGTAAAGGACCTCTTCAAGGAGAACTACAAACCACTGCTCAGTGAAATCAAAGAGGACACAAACAAATGGAAGAACATACCATGCTCATGGATAGGAAGAATCAATATCGCGAAAATGGCCATACTGCCCAAGGTTATTTATAGATTCAATGCCATCCCCATCAAGCTACCAATGAGTTTCTTCACAGAATTGGAAAAAACTGCTTTAAAGTTCATATGGAGCCAAAAAAGAGCCCGCATTGCCAAGACAATCCTAAGTCAAAAGGACAAAGCTGGAGGCGTCACGCTACCTGACTTCAAACTATACTACAAGGCTACAGCAACCAAAACAGCATGGTTCTGTTTCCCAAACAGAGCTATAGACCAATGGAACAGAACAGAGGCCTCAGAAATAATACCGCTCATCTACAGCCACCTGATCTTTGACAAACCTGAGAGAAACAAGAAATGGGGAAAGGATTCCTATTTAATAAATGGTGCTGAGAAAATTGGCTAGCCATAAGGAGAAAGCTGAAACTGGATCCTTTGCTTACTCCTTATACGAAGATTAATTTAAGATTGATTACAGACTTAAATGTTAGACCTAATACAATAAAAACCCTAGAAGAAAATCTAGGTAGTACCATTCAGGACATAGGCATGGGCAAGGACTTCATATCTAAAACACCAAAAGCAACGGCAGCAAAAGCCAAAAACCAAGAACTTTCTAAGAAATTTTCTTTCTAGTTTTCATCTGAGGATATTTCCTTTGTCACTGTAAGCTTCATTGCACTAAGAAGTATCCCATTGCAAATTTCCAGAAAACTGTGTTAGCAAACTGAGCACTGAAGAGAAACGTGTAACTCTGAGAGTTGGATTCACAAATGGCAATGCAGTTTCTCAGAAGGCTTCTTTCCAGTTTTGATCTGAGGATATTTCCTTTTTCACTTTAGCGCTCAATGAGCTCCCAAATATAACTTTGCAGAATCCACGACAACAGTCTTAGCAAAATGTTCCAAGAAGGGAAGGGGGGAACTCGGTGTGATGAAGTCACGCATCAGAAAGCAATCTTTCAGAAAGCTTCTCTCTAGTTATTTTGTGAGGATATTTCCTTTTTCACCATTGGCCACTATAGGCTCCCAAATATCACTTTGCAGAATCCACGACAACAGTGTTAGCAAACTGTTGCAAGAAGGGAAGGGATGAACTCTGTGTGATGAAGTCACACAACAGAAAGCAATCTCTCTGAAAGCTTCTCTCTAGTTATGGTCTCAGGATATTTCCTTTTTCACCATGGGCCTATATGGGCTCCCAAATATCACTTTGCAGATTCCACGAAAAGAGTGTTTGCAAACTGCTTCCTGAGGTCTAAGTTGTAAATCTGTGAGATGAATTCACAGATAAGAGAGAAGATTCTCAGAAAGCTTCTTTCACCTTGTGAACTGATGATATTTCCTTTACCAGCGTAGGTCTCAATGCGATCCAAAGAAGCCATTCTCAGGATCCTCAAAGACAGTGTTAATGGACTACTCCAAGAAACATAAGTGTAACTCTGTGAGATGAATTCACACATCACCAATAATTTTCTAAGAAAACTGCTTTCTAGTTTTCCTCTGAGGGTATTTCCATTCATGCCGTAAGCTTCATTGCGCTAAGAAGTATCTAATTGCAAATTTCCAGAAAACTGTGTTAGGAAACTGATCACGGAAAAGAAAAGTGTAACTCTGTGAGTTACATTCACTCATGACAATGCAGTTTCTCAGAAGTCTTCTTTCCAGTTTTGATCTGAGGATATTTCACTTTTCACCATAGCCCTCAATGAGCTCCCAAATATCACATTGCAGGATTCACGACAACAGTGTTTGCAAACTGTTCCGAGAAGGGAAGGGTGGAACTCAGTGTGATGAAGTCACACATCAGAAAGCAATCTCTCAGAAAGCTTCTCTCTAGTTATTCTGTGAGGATATTTCCTTTTTCACCATGGGCCCCTATGGGCTCCCAAATGTCACTTTCCAGATTCCACCTAAAGAGTGCTAGCAAACTGTTTCCTGAAGTCTAGGTTATAAGTCTGTGAGATGAACTCACTGATCAGAAAGAAGTTTCTCAGAAAGCTTCTTTCATGTTTTGAACTTATGAAGTTTCCTTTATCAGCGTAGGCCTCAATGCGATCCAAAGAAGCCCTTCTCAGGTTCCTCTAAGACAGTGTTAATGGACTCCTCCTCGAAACATAAGTGTAACTCTGTGAGATGAATTCACACATCACCAAGAATTTTCTAAGAAAGCCTCTTTCTAGTTTTCATCTGAGTATATTTCCTTTGTCACCGTAAGCTTCATTGCGCTATGAAGTATCTAACTGCAGATTTCCAGAAAACTGTGTTAACAAACTGATAACTGAGGAGAAACGTGTAACTCTGTGAGTTGCATTCACACATGGTAATCCAGTTTCTCAGAAGGCTTCTTTTCAGTTTTGATCTGAGGATGTTTCCTTTTTCTCCATGGCCCTCAGTAAGCTCCCGCATATCACTTTGCAGAATCCACGACAACAGTGTTAGCAAACTGTTCCCAGAAGGGAAGTGTGGAACTCTGTGTGATGAATTCACACATCAGAAAGCAATCTCTCAGAAAGCTTCTTTCTATTTATTATGTGAGGAAATTTCCCTTTTCACCTTGAGCCCCAATGGGGTCCCAAATATCACTTTGCAGATTCCACGAAAAGATTGTTAGCAAACTGTTTCCTGAGTCGTAATGTGCAACTCTGTGAGAAGAATTCACAGATCAGACAGAAGTTTCTCAGAAAGATTCTTTCACGTTTGAACTGATGATATTTAGTTTCTCAGCGTAGGCCTCAATGCGATCCAAAGAAGCCATTCTCAGGTTCCTCAAAGAGAGTTATTAATGGACTCCTACAAGAAACCTAAGTGTAAGTCTCTGAGATGAATTCACATATCACCAAGCAGTTTCGAAGAAAGCTTCTTTCTATTTGTCATCTGAGGATATTTCCTTTGTCACAGTAAGCTTCGTTGCACTAAGAAGTATGTAAATGCAGATTTCCAGAAAACTGTGTTAGCAAACTGATCCCTGAAGAGAAACGTGTAACTCTGTGAGTTGAATTCGCACATGGCCTTGCAGTTTCTCAGGAGGCTTCTTTCCAGTTTTGATCTGAGGATATTCCTTTTTCACCATGGGCCTCAATGAGCTCTCGCATATCACTTGGCAGAATCCACGGCAACAGTGTTAGCAAACTGTTCCAGGAAAAGTAGGGTGGAACTCTCTGTGATGAAGTCACCCATCAGAAAGCAATCTCTCAGAAAGCTTCTCTCTGGTTATTATGTGAGAATATTTCCTTTTTCACCATGTTCCCCTATGGGCTCCCAAATATCACTTTGCAAAGTGATATTTCCTTTTTCACCATGTTCTTTCACGTTTTGAACTGATGATATTTCGACACATGTGATGAATTCACACATCAAAAGGAAGTTTCTAAGAAAGCTTCTTTCTACGATGGCCGAATAGGAACAGCTCTACTCTCCTACTCCCAGCGCGAGCGACACAGAAGACCGGTGATTTCTGCATCTTCAGCTGAGGTACTGGGGTCATCTCATTAGGGAGTGCCTGACAATGGGTGCTGGTCATTTGCTGCAGCCTGACCAGCGAGAGCTGAATCAGGGCAAGGCATCGCCTCACCTGGGAAGTGCAAGGGGGAAGGGTATGCCTTTTCCTAGCCAGGGGACCTGAGACACACAACAACTGGAAAATCCGGCAACTCCCACCCCAATACCGTGCTCTAAGCAAACGGGTACACCAGAAGAATATATCCCTCATCTGGCTGGGAGGGTCGCACGACCACGGAGCTTCCCTCATTGTTAACACAGCAGTCTGGGGAGATTTAACCGCAAGGCAGCAGCGAGGCTGGGGGAGGGGCGCCCGCCATTGCTGAGGCTTTAGTAGTTAAAAAAGCCGCTGGGAATCTCGAACCGGGTGGAGCTCACAGCAGCTCAAGGAAACCTGCCTGTCTCTATAGACTCCACCTCTGGGGGCAGAGCTCAGCTAAAAAAACAACAGGGGAAGGAACAGAGGCCTGAGCAGACACGAAGGACTCTGTCTGACAGCTTTGAAGAGAGCAGTGGATCTCCCAACACGGAGGTAGAGATCTGAGAACGAACAGACTGCCTGCTCAAGTGTGTCACTGACCCCTGAGTAGCCTCACTTGGAGACATCCCCCACTAGGGGCAGTCTGACACCCCACACCTCACATGGTGGGGTACACCCCAGAGATGAAGCTTCCAAAGTAAGAATCAGACAGGTACACTCGCTGTTCAGCAATATTTTATCTTCTGCAAACTCTGCTGCTGATACCCAGGCAAACAGGGTCTGGAGGGGACCTCAAGCAATCTCCAACTGACCTACAGATGAGGGTCCAGACTGTCAGAAGGAAAACTATCAAACAGGAAGGACACCTATACCAAAACCCCATCAGGACATCACCATCATCAAAGACCAGAGATGGATAAAACCACAAAGATGGGGAAAAAGCAGGACAGAAAAGCTGGAAATTCAAAAAATAAGAGCGCATCTCCCCCTGCAAAGGAGCGCAGCCCATCGCCAGCAACGGATCGAAGCTGGTCAGAGAATGACTTTGACGACATGAGAGAAGAAGGCTTCAGTCCATCAAACGTCTCAGAGCTAAAGGAGGAATTACGTACCCAGTGCAAAGAAACTAAAAATCTTGAAAAAAGAGTGGAAGAATTGACAGCTAGACTAATTAATGCAGAGAAGGTCATAAACGAAATGTCAGAGATGAAAACCATGACACGAGAAATACGTGACAAATGCACAAGCATCAGTAACCGACTCGATCAACTGGAAGAAAGAGTATCAGCGATTGAGGATCAAATCAATGAAATGAAGCAAGAAGAGAAACCAAAAGAAAAAAGAAGAAAAAGAAATGAACAAAGTCTACAAGAAGTATGGGATTATGTAAAAAGACCAAATCTACGTCTGATTGGGGTGCCTGAAAGTGAGAGGCAAAATGGAACCAAGTTGGAAAACACTCTTCAGGATATCATCCAGGAGAACTTCCCCAACCTAGTAGGGCAGGCCAACATTCAAATTCAGGAAATACAGAGAACTCCACAAAGATACTCCTCCAGAAGAGCAACTCCAAGACACATAATTGCCAGATTCACCAAAGTTGAAATGAAGGAAAAAATCTTAAGGACAGCCAGAGAGAAAGGTCGGGTTACCCACAAAGGGAAGCCCATCATACTAACAGCAGATCTCTCGGCAGAAAATCTACAAGCCAGAAGAGAGTGGGGGTCAATATTCAACGTTCTTAAAGAAAAGAATTTTACACCCAGAATTTCATATCCAGCCAAACTAAGTTTCATCAGTGAAGGAGAAATAAAATCCTTTACAGATAAGCAAATGTTTAGAGATTTTGTCACCACCAGGCCTGCCTTACAAGAGACCCTGAAGGAAGCCCTAAACATGGAAAGGAACAACCGGTACCAGCCATTGCAAAAACATGCCAAAATGTAAAGACCATCGAGGCTAGGAAGAAACCGCGTCAACTAACGAGCAAAATAACCAGTTAATATCATAATGGCAGGATCAAGTTCACACATAACAATATTAACCTTAAATGTAAATGGACTAAATGCTCCAATTAAAAGACACAGACTGGCAAACTGGATAAAGAGTCAAGACCCATCAGTCTGCTGTATTCAGGAGACCCATCTCACATGCAGAGACATACATAGGCTCAAAATAAAGGGATGGAGGAAGATCTAAAAAGCAAACAGAGAATAAAAAAAAGCAGGGGTTGCAATCCTAGTCTCTGATAAAACACACTTTAAACCATCAAAGATCAAAAGAGACAAAGAAGGCCATTACATAATGGTAAAGGGATCAATTCAACAGGAAGAGCTAACTCTCCTAAATATATATGCACCCAATACAGGAGCACCCAGATTCATAAAGCAAGTCCTTAGAGACTTACAAAGAGACTTAGACTCCCATACAATAATACTGGGAGACTTCAACACTCCACTGTCAACATTAGACAGATCAACGAGACAGAAAGTTAACAAGGATATCCAGGAATTGAACTCATCTCTGCACCAAGCAGAACTAATAGACATCTATAGAACTTCTCCACCACAAAGCAACAGAATATACATTCTTCTCAGCACCACATCGCACTTATTCCAAAATTGACCACATAATTGGAAGGAAAGCACTCCTCAGCAAATGTACAAGAACAGAAATTATAGCAAACTGTCTCTCAGAACACAGTGCAATCAAACTAGAACTCAGGACTAAGAAACTCAATCAAAACCGCTCAACTACATGGAAACTGAACAACCTGCTCCTGAATGACTACTGGGTACATAACGAAATGAAGGCAGAAATAAAGATGTTCTTTGAAACCAATGAGAACAAAGATACAACATACCACAATCTCTGGACACATTTAAAGCAGTGTGTAGAGGGAAATTTATAGCAGTAAATGCCCACAAGAGAAAGCAGGAAAGATCTAAAATTGACACTCTAACATCACAATTAAAAGAACTAGAGAGACAAGAGCAAACACATTCAAAAGCTAGCAGAAGGCAAGAAATAACTAAGATCAGAGCAGAACTGAAGGAGATAGAGACACAAAAAACCCTCCAAAAAATCAATGAATCCAGGAGTTGGTTTTTTGAAAAGATCAACAAAATTGACAGACCGCTAGCAGGACTAATAAAGAAGCAAAGAGAGAGGAATCAAATAGATGCAATAAAAAATGATAAAGGGGATATCACCACCCACCCCACAGATATACAAACTACCATAAGAGAATACTATAAACACCTCTACGCAAATCAACTAGAAAATCTAGAAGAAATGGATAATTTCCTGGACACTTACACTCTCCCAAGACTAAACCAGGAAGAAGTTGAATCCCTGAATAGACCAATAGCAGGCTCTGAAATTGATGCAACAATTAATAGCCTACCCACCAAAAAAAAGTCCAGGACCAGATGGATTCACAGCTGATTCAAGGAGGAGCTGGTACCATTCCTTCTGAAACTATTCCAATCAATAGAAAAAGAGGGAATCCTCCCTAACTCATTTTATGAGGCCAACATCATCTGGATACCAATGCCTGGCAGAGACACAACAAAAAAAGAGAATTTTAGACCAATATCCCTGATGAACATCGATGGAAAAATTCTCAATAAAATACTGGCAAACTGGATTCAGCAGCACATCCAAAATCTTATCCACCATGATCAAGTGGGCTTCATCCCTGGGATGCAAGGCTGGTTCAATATTCGCAAATCAGTAAACATGATCCAGCATATAAACAGAACCAAAGTCAAGAACCACATGATTATCTCAATAGATGTAGAAAAGGCTTTTGACAAAATTCAACAGCCCTTCATGCTAAAAACGCTCAATAAATTCGGTATTGATGGAACGTACCTCATAATACTTAAAGGTATTTACGACAAACCCACAGCTGATATCATACTGAATCGGCAAAAACTGGAAAAATTCCCTTTGAAAACTGGCACAAGACAGGGATGCCCTCTCTCACCACTCCTATTCAACATAGTGTTGGAAGTTCTGGCTATGGAGAAGTTAAATTGTCCCTGTTTGCAGATGACATAACTGTGTATTTAGAAAACCCCATCATCTCAGCTCAAAATCTCCTTAAGCTGATAAGCAACTTCAGCAAAGTCTCAGGATACAAAATTAATGTGCAAAAATCACAAGCATTCTTATACACCAGTAACAGACAAACAGAGAGCCAAGTCAGGAATGAACTTCCATTCACAATTGCTTCAAAGAGAATAAAATACCTGGGAATCCAACTTACAAGGGATGTAAAGGACCTCTTCAAGGAGAACTACAAACCACTGCTCAGTGATATCAAAGAGGACACAAACAAATGGAAGAACATACCATGCTCATGGATAGGAAGAATCAATATCGTGAAAATGGCCATACTGCCCAAGGTTATTTATAGATTCAATGCCATCCCCATCAAGCTACCAATGAGTTTCTTCACAGAATTGGAAAAAACTGCTTTAAAGTTCATATGGAACCAAAAAAGAGCCCACATTGCCAAGACAATCCTACGGCAAATGGACAAAGCTGGAGGCATCACGCTACCTGACTTCAAACTCTACTACAAGGCTACAGTAACATAAACAGCATGGTAGTGGTACCAAAACAGAGCTATAGACCAATGGAACAGAACAGAGTCCTCAGAAATAATACCACACATCTACAGCCATCTGATCCTTGACAAACCTGAGAGAAACAAGAAATGGGGAAAGGATTCCCTATTTAATAAATGGTGCTGGGAAAATTGGCTAGCCATAAGTAGAAAGCTGAAACTGGATCCTTTCCTTACTCCTTATACGAAGATTAATTCAAGATGGATTAGAGACTTAAATGTTAGACCTAATACCATAAAAACCCTAGAAGAAAATCTAGGTAGTACCATTCAGGACATAGGCATGGGCAAAGACTTCATATCTAAAACACCAAAAGCAATGGCAGCAAAAGCCAAAAACCAAGAAGTTTCTGAGAAAGTTTCTTTCTAGTTTTCATCTGAGGATATTTCCTTTGTCACCGTAAGCTTCATTGCAGTAAGAAGTATCCCATTGCAGATTTCCAGAAAACTGTGTTAGCAAACTGATCACTGAAGAGAAACGTGTAACTCTGTGAGTTGCATTGACAAATGGCAATGCAGTTTCTCAGAAGACTTCTTTCCAGTTTTGATCTGAGGATATATTCTTTTCCACCATAGCCCTCAATGAGCTCCCAAATATCACTTTGCAGTATCCACGACAAGAGTGTTGGCAAACTGTTCCAAGAATGGAAGGGTGGAATTCTGTGTAAAGAAGTCACATATCAGAAAGCAATCTCTCAGAAAGCTTCTGTCTAGTTATTATGTGAGGATATTTCCTTTTCACCATGGGCCTCTATGGGCTCCCAAATATCACTTTGAGATTCCAAGAAAATAGTGTTAGCAAACTGCTTCCTGAGGTCCAAGTTGTATCTCTGTGAGATGAATGCACAGATCAGAAAGAAGTTTCTCAGAAAGCTTCTTTCACGTTATGAACTGATGATAATTTCTTTATCAGCATAGGCCTCAGTGCAATCCAAAGTAGCCCTTCTCAGGTTCCTCAAAGACAGTGTTAATGGACTGCTCCACGAAGCATAAGTGTAACTCTGTGAGACTAATTCACACATCACCAAGAAGTTTCTAACAAAGCTTCCTTCAACTTTTCATCTGAGGATATTTCCTTTGTCACCATAAGCTTCATTGGGCTCAGAAGTATTTAATTGCAGATTTACAGAAACTATGTTAGCAAACTGATAACTGAAGAGAAACGTGTATCTCTGTGAGTTGCATTCACAAATGGCAATGCAGTTTCTCAGAAGGCTTCTTTCCAGTGTTGATCTGAGGGTATTTCCTTTTTCACGGTAGCCCTCAATGAGGTCCCAAATATCACTTTGCAGAATCCTCGACAACAGTGTTAGCAAACTGTTCCAAGAAGGGAAGGGCGGAACTCTGTGAGATGAAGTCACACATCAGAAATTAATCTCTCAGAAAGCTTCCCTCTAATGATTATGTGAGGATATTTCCTTTTTTACTATGGGCCCCTATGGGCTCCCAAATATCACTTTGCATATTGCACGAAAACAGTGTTTGCAAACTGCTTCCTGGGATCTAAGTTGTAACTCTGTGGGATGAATTCACAGATCAGAAAGAAGAATCTCAGACAGCTTTTTTCAAGTTTTGAATTGATATTTCCTTTATCATCGTAGGCCTCAATACGATCCAAGGAAGCCCTTCTCAGGTTCCTCAAAGATAGTGCTAATGGACTGCTCCAGGAAACATAAATGTAACTCTGTGAGATGAATTCACACATCACCAAGAAGTTCCTAGGAAAGCTTCTTTCTAGTTTCCATCTGTCGACATTTCTTTTGTCACTGTGAACTTCATTGCGCTAAGATGTATCTAATTGCAGATTTCCAGAAACCTTTTTTAGCAAACTGATTACTGAAGAGTAAGTGTAACTCTGTCAGTTGCATTCACACATGGCAATGCAGTTTCACAGAAGGCTTCTTTCCAGTTTTTTTCTGAGGATATTTCCTTTTTCACCATAGCCCTAAATGAGCTCCCAAATATCACTGTGCAGAATCCACGACAACAGTGTCAACAAACTGTTCCAAGAAGGGAAGGGTGAAACTCGGTGTGATGAAGTCACACATGAGAAAGCAATCTCTCAGCAAGCTTCTCTCTAGTTAATATGTGAGGATATTTCCTTTTTCTCCATGGGCCACTACGGGCTCCCAAATATCACTTTGCAGAATCCACGACAACAGTGTTAACAAACTGTACCAAGAAAAGAATGGTGGAACTCTGTGTGATGAAGTCACACATCAGAAAGCAATCTCTCAGAAAGCTTCTCTCTATTCATCATCTGAGGATATTTCCTTTTTCACGATGGCCCCTATGGGCTCCCAATATCACTTTGCAGACTCCACGAAAAGAGTTTTAGCAAACTGCTTCCTGAGGTCTAAATTGTAACTCTGTGAGATGAATTCAGAGATCAGAAAGAAGTTTCTCAGAAAGCTTCTTTCACGTTTTGAACTTATGATGTTTCCATTATCAGCCTAGGCCTCAATACAATCCAAAGATGCCCTTCTCAGGTTCCTCAAAGACAGTGTTAATGGACTGCTCCACAAAATATAAGTGTACCTCTGTGAGATGAATTCACAGATCACCAAGAAGTTTCTAAGAAGGTTTCTTTCTAGTTTTCATCTGAGGGTGTTTCCTTTGTCACCATAAGCTTCATTGCGCTAAGAAGTATGTACTTGCAGACTTCCAGAAAATTGTGTTAGCAAACTGATCACCGAAGAGATATGTGTAACACCGTGAGTTGCATTCACACATGGCAATGCAGTTTCTCAGAAGGCTTCTTCCCAGTTTTGATCTGAGGATATTTCCTTTTTCACCATAGCCCTCAATGAGCTCCCAAATATCACTTTGCAGAATCCACGACAACAGTGTTACCAAACTGTTCCAAGAAGTGAAGGGTGAAACTCTGTGTGATGAAGTCACACATCAGAAAGCAATCTCTATTAAAGCTTCTCTCTAGTTATTATGTGAGGATATTTCCTTTTACACCGTGGGCCTCTATGGGCTCCGAAATATCACTTTTCAGATTCAACGAAAAGACTGTTAGCAAGCTGCTTCCTGAGTTCCAATTTGTAACTCTGTGAGATGAATTCAAAGATCAGAAACAACTTTCTCAGAAAGCTTCTTTCACGTTTTGAACTGATGATATTTCTTTTATCAGCGTAGGCCTCAATGCGATCCAAAGAAGCCCTTCTCAGCTTCCTCAAAGACAGTGTTATTGGACTGCTCCACGAAACATAAGTCTTACTCTGTAAGGTGAATTCATACATCACCAAGAAGTTTCTAAGAATGCTTCTTTCTAGCTTTCATCTGAGGATATTTCCGTTGTCACCGTAAGATTCATTGCGCTAAAAAGTATCCAACTACAGATTTCCAATAAACTGTGTTAGCAAACAGAACACTGAAGGGAAATGTGTAACTCTGTTAGTTGAATTCACACATGGTAATGCAGTTTCTCAGATGGCTTCTTTCCAGTTTTGTTCTGAGGATATTTCCTTTTTCACCATAGCCCTCCATGGGCTACCAAATATCACGTTGCAGAATCCGCGACAACAGTGTTAGCAAACTGTTCCAAGAAGGGAAGGGTGGAACTCTGTGTGATGAAGTCACACATCAGAAAGCAATGTCTTAGAAAGCTTCTCTCTAGTTACTATGTGAGGATATTTCCTTTTTCACCATGGGCCCCTATGGGCTCCCAAGTATCACTTTGCAGATTACACGAAAAAAGTGTTAGCAAACTGCTTCCTGAAATCTAAGTTGTAACTCTGTGAGATGAATTCACAGATCAGAAAGAAGTTTCTCAGAATGCTTCTTTCACTTTGGGAACTGATGATATTTCCTTTACCAGGGTAAGCCTCAATGTGATCCAAGGAAGCCTTTCTCAGTTTCCTCAAAGACAGTGTTAATGGACTGCTCCACGAAACCTAAGTGTACCTCTGTGAGATGACTTCACACATCACCAAAAAGTTTGTAAGAAAGCTTCTTTTTAGTTTTCATCTGAGGATATTTCCTTTGCTCTGTAAGCTTCATTGCGCTAAGAAGTATCCCATTGCAGATTTCCAGAAAACTTTGTAAGCAAACTGATCACTGAATAGAAACTTGTCACTGTGTGACTTGCATTCACACATGGCAAATCAGTTTCTCAAAATGCTTCTTTCCAGTTTTGATCTGAGGAGACTTCCTTTTTAACCGTAGCCCTCAATGAGCTCCCAAATATCACTTTGCAGAATCCACGACAACAGTGTTAGCAAACTGTTCCAAGGAGGGAAGGGTGGAACTCTGTGTGATGAAGTCACACATCTGAAAGCAATCTCTCAGAAAGCTTCTCTCTAGTTATTATGTGAGGATATTTCCTTTTACACCATGGGCCCCTATGGGCTCCCAAATATCACTTTGCAGTTTCCACGAAAAGAGTGTTAGCAAACTTCTTCCTGAGGTCTAAGTTGTAGGTCTGTGAGATGAACTTAATGATCAGAAAGAAGTTCCTCAGAAAGCTTCTATTACGTTGTGAACTGGTGAAATTTCCATAATCAGCATTGGCCTCAAAGCGATCCAAAGAAGCCCTTCACAGGTTCCTCAAAGACAGTATTAATGGACTGCTCCACAAAACATAAGTGTAACACTGTGAGTTGAATTCACACATCACCAAGAAGTTTCTAAGAAACCTTCTTTCCAGCTTTCATCTTAGGTTATTTCCTTTGTCACCGTAAGCTTCATTGCGCTATGAAATATCTAATTGCAGATTTCCAGAAAACTGTGTTCACAAACCAATCACTGAAGAGAAACGTGTAACTCTGTGAGTTGCATTCACACATGGCAATGCAGTTTCTCAGAAGACTTCTTTCCAGTTTTAATCTGAGGATATTTCCTTTTTCACCATAGCCCTCAATGAGCTCCCAAATATCACTTTGCAGAATTCACGACAACAGTGTTAGAAAACTGTTCCAAGAAGGGAAGGGTGGAACCCTGCGTGATGATGTCACACATCAGAAGGCAATCTCTCAGAAAGCTACTGTCTAGGTTTTATGTGAGGATACTTCCTTTTTCACCATGGACCTCTATGGGCTCCCAAATGTCACTTTGCAGTTTCCACGAAAAGAGTGTTAGCAAACTGCTTCCTGAGGTCTAAGTTCTAAGTCTGCAAGAGGAACTCACTGATCAGAAAGAAGTTTCTCAGAAAGCTTCTTTCACGTTTTGAACTGATGAAATTTCCTTTCTCAGCGTAGGCCTCAATGCGATCCAAAGAAGCCCTTCTCAGGTTCCTCATAGACAGTGTTAATGGACTGCTCCATGAAACATAAGTGTAACTCTGTGAGATGAATTCACACATTACCTAGAATTTTCTAAGAAAGCTTCTTTCTAGTTTTCATCTGAGGATATTTCCATTGTCCCCATAAGCTTCATTGCGCCATGAAGTATTTAATTGCAGATTTCCAGAAAACTGGGTTAACAAACTGATCACTGAAGAGAAACGTGTAACTCTGTGAGTTGCATTCACACATGGCAATGCAGTTTCTCAGAAAGCTTCTTTCCAGTTTAAATCTGAGGATGTTTCCTTTTTCACCATAGCCCTCAATAAGCTCCCAAATAACACTTTGAGGAATCCACGAAAACAGTGTTAGCAAACTGTTCCTAGAAGGGACAGGTGGAAATCTGTGTGATGAAGTCACATATCAGAAAGCAATCTCTCAGAAAGCTTCTCTCTAGTTTTTATGTGAGGATACTTCCTTTTTCACCATGGGCCCCTATGGGCTCCCAAATATCACTTTGCAGAATCCAAGAAAACGGTGTTAGCAAACTGTTCCAAGAAGGGAAGGGTGGAACTCTGTGTGATGAAGTCACATATCAGAAAGCAATCTCTCAGAAAGCTTCTCTCTAGTTATTATGTGAGGATATTTCCTTTTTCACCATGGACCCCTATGTGCTCCGAAATATCCCTTTGCAGTTTCCAGTAAAAGAGTGTTGGCAGAATGCTTCCTGAGGTCTAAGTTGTAAGTCTGTGAGATGAACTCACTGATCAGAAAGAAGTTTCTCAGAAAGACTCTTTCACGTTTTGAACTGATGAAATTTCTTTATCAGCGTAGGCCTCAATGCGATCCAAAGCAGCCCTTCTCAGGTTCCTCAAAGACAGTGTTAATGGACTGCTCCACGAAACATAAGTGTAACTCTGTGAGATGAATTCACACATCACCTAGAATTTTCTAGGAAAGCTTCATTCCAGTATTCATCTGAGGATATTTCCTTTGTCACCGTAAGCCACATTTCGCTAAGAGGTATGTAATTGCAGATTTCTAGAATTGTGTTAACAAACTGATCACTGAAGAGAAACGTGTAACTCTGTGAGTTGCATTCACACATGGCAATGCAGCTTCTCAGAAGGCTTCTTTCCTATTTTAATCTGAGGATATATCCTTTTTCACCATAGCCCTCAACGAGCTCCCAAATATCACTTTGAGGAATCCACGACAACAGTGTTAGCAGACTGTTCCAAGAAGGGAGGGTGGAACTCTGTGTGATGAAGTCACATATCCGAAAGAAATCTCTCAGAAAGTTTCTCTCCTGTTTTTTTGTGAGGATACTTCCTTTTCTTCCGTGGGCCCCTTTGGGCTCCCTAATATCACATTGCAGAATCCACGACAACAGTCTTAGCAAACTGTTCCAAGAAGGGAATGGTGGAACTCTGTGTGATGAAGTCACACATCAGAAAGCAATCTCTCAGAAAGCTTCTTTCTAGTTATTATGTGAGGATATTTCCTTTTTCACCATGGGCACCTATGGGCTCCCAAATATCACTTTGCAGTTTCCATGATAAGAGTGTTAGTAAACTGCTTCCTGAGGTCTAAGTTGTAAGTCTGTGAGATGAACTCACTGATCAGAGAGATGTTTCCCAGAAAGCTTTTTTCCGTTTTGAAATGATGAAATTTCCTTTGTCAGCGTAGGCCTCAATGCGATCCAAAGAAACCCTTCTCAGGTTTCTCAAAGACAGTGTTAATGGACTGTTCCACGAAACATAAGTGTAACTCTGTGAGATGAATTCACACATCACCAAAAAGTTTCTAAGAAACCTTCTTTCTAGTTTTCTTCTGAGGATATTTCCTTTATCACCGTAAGCTTCATTGCTCTAGGAAGTATCTAATTGCAGATTTCCAGAAAACTGTGTTAACAAACTGATCACTGAGGAGAAACGTGTAACTCTATAAGTTGCATTCATACATGGCAATGCAGCTTCCCAGAAGGCTTCTTTCCAGTTTTAATCCGAGGATAATTCCTTTTTCACCATAGCCCTCAATGAGCTCCCAAATATCACTTTGAGGAATCCACGACAACAGTGTTAGCAAACTGTTCCTTGTAGGGAAGGGTGGAACTCTGTGTGATTAAGTCACGTATCAGAAAGCAATCTCTCAGAAAGCTTCTCTCTAGTTTTCATGTGAGGATACTTCCTTTTTCACCGTGGGCCCCTATGGGCTCCCAAATATCACTTTGCAGAAGCCACGAAAACACTGTTAGCAAACTGTTCCCAGAAAGGAAGGGTGGAACTCTGTGTGATGCAGTCACATATTAGAAAGCAATCTCTCAGAAAGCTTCTCTCTAGTTTTTATGTGAGGATACTTCCTTTTTCTCCGTGGGCCCCTATGGGCTCAGAAATATCACTTTGCAGAATCCACAACAACAGTGTTAGCAAACTGCTCCAAGAAGGGAAGGGTGGAACTCTGTGGGATGAATTCACACATCAGAAAGCAATCTCTCAGTAAACTTCTCTCTGGTTATTATGTGAGGATATTTCCTTTTTCACCATGGGCCCCGATGGGCTCCCAAATATCACTTTGCAGAATCCACGACAGCAGTTTTATCAAACCGTTCCGAGAAGGGAAGGGTGGAACTCTGTGTGATGAAGTCACACATCAGAAAGCAATCTCTCAGAAAGCTTCTCTCTAGTTTTTATGTG
The DNA here is from genome assembly GCF_007565055.1 of Rhinopithecus roxellana. Taxonomy (NCBI): domain Eukaryota; kingdom Metazoa; phylum Chordata; class Mammalia; order Primates; family Cercopithecidae; genus Rhinopithecus; species Rhinopithecus roxellana. The sequence continues at coordinate 20,343,710 of NC_044569.1, forward strand.
AGGATACTTCCTTTTTCACCATGGGCCCCAATGGGCTCCCAAATATCACTTTGCAGAATTCACGACAACAGTGTTAGCAAACAGTTCCAAGAAGGGAGGGGTGGAACTCTGTGTGATGAAGTCACACATCAGAAAGCAATCTCTCCGAAAGCTTCTCTCTAGTTATTCTGTGAGGATGATTCCTTTTTCACCATGGTCCCCTATGGGCTCCCAAATATCACTTTGCAGTTTCCACGAAAAGAGGGTGAGCAAACTGCTTCCTGAGGTCTACGTTGTAAGTCCGTGAGATGAACTCTGTGATCAGAAAGAAATTTCTCAGAAAGCTTCTTTCACGTTTTGAACTGATGAAATTTCCTTTATCAGCGTAGGCCTCAATTCGATCCAAAGAAGCCTTTCTCAGGTTCCTCAAAGACAGTGTTAGTGGACTGCTCCTCGAAACATAAGTGTAACTCTGTGAGATGAATTCACACATCACCAAGAAGTTTCTAAGTAAGCTTCTTTCTAGTTTGCTTCTGAATATATTTCCTTTGTCACCGTAAGCTTCATTGCGCTATGAAGTATCTAATTGCAGATTTCCAGAAAACTGTGTTAACAAACTGATCACTGAAGAGAAACGTGTAACTCTGTGAGTTACATTCACACATAAAAATGTAGTTTCTCAGAAGACTTAATTCCAGTTTTAATCTGAGGATATTTCCTTTTTCACCATAGCCCTCAATGAGCTCCAAATATCAATTTGCAGAATCCATGATAACAATGTAAGCAATCTGTTCCAAGAAGGGAACGGTGGAACTCTGTGTGATGAAGTCACACATCAGAAAGCAATCTCTCAGAAAGCTTCTCTATAGTTATTATGTGATGATATTTCCCTTTTCACCATGGGCCCATATGGCTCCCAAATATCACTTTTCAGTTTCCACGAAAAGAGATTTAGGAAACTGCTTCCTGAGGTCTAAGTTGTAAGTCTGTGAGATGAACTCACTGCTCAGAAAGAAGTTTCTCAGAAAGCTTCTTTCACGTTTTGAACGGATGAAATTTCCTTTATCAGCGTAGGCCTCAAAGCGATCTAAAGAACCCCTTCTCAGTTCCTCAAAGACAGTGTTAATGGACTGCTCCACGAAACATAAGTGTAACTCTGTGAGATGAATTCACACATCACCAAGAAGTTTCTATGAAAGCTTGTTTCTAGTTTTCATCTGAGGATATTTCCTTTGTCACCATAAGCGTCATTGCGCTATGAAGCATCTAATTGCAGATTTCCAGAAAATTGTGTTAACAAACTGATCACTGAAGAGAAACGTGTAACTCTGTGAGTTGCATTCACACATGGCAATGCAGTTTCTCAGAAGGCTTCTTTCCAGTTTTAATATGAGGATATTTTCATTTCACCGCAGCCCTCAATGGTCTCCCAAAATTCATTTTGCAGAATCCACGACCACAGCGTTAGCAAACTGTTCCAAGAAGGGAACAGGTGGAACACTGTGTGATGAAGTCACATATCAGAGAGCAATCTGTCAGAAAGATTCTCTCTAGTTTTTATGTGAGGATACTTCCTTTTTCACAAGGGGGCCCTATGGGCTCCCAAATATCACTTTGCAGAATCCACGACAAAGTGTTAGCAAACTGTTCCAAGAAGGGACGGGTGGAACTCTGTGTGATGAAGTCACATATCAAAAAGCAATCTCTCAGAAAGCATTTCTCTAGTTATTATGAGAGGATATTTCCTTTTTCACCATGGGCCACTATGGGCTCCCAAATATCACTTTGCAGTTTCCACTAAAAGAGTGTTGGCACACTGCTTCCTGAGGTCTAAGTTGTAAGTCTGTGAGATGAACTCACTGATCCGAAAGAAGTTTCTCAGAAAGCTTGTTTCACGTTTTGTACTGATGAAATTTCCTTTATCAGCGTAGGCCTCAATCCGATCCAAAGAAGCCCTTCTCAGGTTCCTCAAAGACAGTGTTAATGGACTGGTCCATGAAACATAAGTGTAACTCTGTGAGATGAATTCACACATCACCAAGAAGTTTCTCAGAAAGCTTCTTCCTAGTTTTCATCTGAATATATTTCCTTTGTCACCGAAAGCTTCATTGCGCTACGAAGTATCCCATTGCAGATTTCCAGAAAACTGTGTTAACAAACTGGTCACTGAAGAGAAACGTGTAATTGTTTGCGTTGCATTCACACATGGCATTGCAGTTTCTCAGAAGGCTTCTTTCCAAATTTGATCTGAGGATATTTCCTTTTTCACCATAGCCCACAAAGAGCTCCCAAATATCACTTTGCAGAATCCACGACAACAGTGTTAGCAAACTGTTCAAAGAAGGGAAGGTTCGAAATCTGTGTGATGAAGTCACACAGCAGAAAGCAATCTCTCAGAGAGCTTCTCACTAGTTATTATGTGGGGATGTTTCCTTTTACACCATGGTCCCCTATGGGGTCCCAAATATCACTTTGCAGAATCCACGACAACAGCGTTAGCAAACTGTTCTAAGAAGCGAAGGGAGAAACTCTGGGTGATGAAGTCACACATCAGAAAGCAATCTCTCAGAAAGCTTCTCTCTAGTTATTATCTGAGGAGATTTCCTTTTTCACCATAGCCCTCAATGAGGTCCCAAGTATCACTTGGCACAATCCAGGACAACAGTGTTAGAAAACTCTTCCAAGTAGGGAAGGGTGGACCTCTGTGTGATGAAGTCACACACTGGAAAGTAATCTCTCAGAAAGCTTCACTCTAGTTATTATCTGAGGATATTTCGTTTTTCACCATGGGCCCCTATGAGCTCCCAAATATCACGTTGCAGAATTGTCGACAACAGTGTTAGCAAACTGTTCAAAGAAGGGAAGGGTGGAACTCTTTGTGATGAAGTCACACATCAAAAAGTAATCTCTCAGAAAGCTTCTCTCTAGATATTATCTGGGGATAATTCCTGATTCACCATGGCCTACTATGTACTCCCAAATATCACTTTGAACATTCCACGAAAACAGTGTTAGCAACCTGATTCCTAAGGTCTAAGGTGTAACTCTTTTAGACGAATTGACAGATCAGAAAGAAGTTGCTCAGAAAGCTTCTTTCACGTTTTGAACTGATGATATTTCCTTTATCAGCGTATGCCTCAATGCGATCCCAAGAAGCCCTTCTCAGGTTCTCCAAAAAGAGTGTTAATGGACTGCTGCACAAAACATAATTGTAACTCTGTGAGATGAATTCACACATCACCAAGAAGTTTCTAAGAAAGCTTCTTTCTAGTTTTCATCTGAGGATATTTCCTTTGTCACCGTAGTCCTCATTACGCTAAGAAGTATCCCATTGCAGATTTCCAGAAAACTGTTAGCAAACGGACCAATGAAGAGAAACGTGTAACTCTGTAGGTTGAATTCACACGTGCCAATGCAGTTTCTCTGAAGGCTTCCTTCCAGTTTTGATCTGAGGATATTTCCTTTTTCACCATAGCCCTCAACGAGCTCCCACATATCACTTTGCAGAATCCACGACAACAGTGTTAGCAAACTGTTCCAAGAAGGGAAGGTTGGAATTCTGTGTGATGAAGTCACACATCAGAAGCAAGCTCTCCGAAAGCTTCTCTCTAGTTATTATGTTAGGATATTTCCCTTTTTACCAAGGGCCCCTATGGGCTCCGAAATATCGCTTTTCAGCATCCACGACAAAAGTGTCAGCAAAATGTTCCAAGAAGGGAAGGTTGGAATTCTGTGTGATGAAGTCACACATCAGAAAGCAATCTCTCAGAAATCTTCTCTCTAGTTATTATCTGACGATATTTCCTTTTTCAACATGGCCTTCAAAGAGCTCCCAAATATCCCTTTGCAGAATGCACGACAACGGTGTTAGCAAACTGTTCCAAGAAGGGAAGGGTGGAACTCTGTGTGATGAAGTCACACGTCACAAAGCAATCTCTCAGAAAGCTTCTCTCTTGTTATTAGTTGAGGATATTTCCTTTTTCACCTTGGGCCCCTATGGGCTCCCAAATCTCACTTTGCAGATTCCATGAAAAGAGTGTTAGCAAACTGCTTCCTGAGGTCTAATTTGTAACTCTGTGAGATGAATTCACGTATCAGAAAGAAGATTCTCACAAAGCTTCTTTCACGTTTTGAACTGATGATATTTCCTTATCAGCATAGGCCTCAATACGATACAAAGAAACCCTTCTGACGTTCTCAAAGACAGTGTTAATGGACTACTCCACGAAACATAAGTCTAACTCTGTGAGATGAATTCACACAGCTCCAAGAACTTTCTACGAAAGATTATTTCTAGTGTTCATCTGAGGATATTTCTTTTGTCACCGTAAGCTTAATTGCGCTAAGTAGTAGCTAATTGCAGATTTCCAGAAAACTGTGTTAGCAAACTCATTACTGAAGAGAAACGTGAAATTGTGTGAGTTGCATTCACACACAGCAATGCAGTTTCTCAGAGGGCTTCCTTCCAGTTTTGATCAGAGGATATTTCCTTTTTCACCATGGGCCCCATTCGCTCCCAAATATCACTTTGCGGAATCCACGACAACAGTGTTAGCAAACTGTTCCAAGAAGGAAACGGTGGAACTCTGTGTGTGGAAGTCACACATCAGAAAGCAATCTCTCCGAAAGCTTCTCTCTAGTTATTATTTGAGGATATATTCTTTTTCACCATGGCCCCTATGGGCTCCCAAATATCACTTTGCAGATTCCACGAAAAGAGTGGTAGGAACCTGCTTCCTGAGGTCTAATTCGTAACTCTGTGAGATGAATTCACAAATCAGAAAGAAGATTCTCAAAAAGTTCCCACACGTTTTGAACTGACGATATTTCCTTTATCAGCGTAGGCCTCACTACCATCCAAAGAGCCCTTCTCAGGATCCTCAAAGAGTGTGTTAATAGAGTGTTCCATGAAACATAAATGTAACTCTGTGAGATGAATTCACACATCACCAAGAAGTTTCTAAGAAAGCTTCTTTCTAGTTTTCATCTGTGGGTATTTATTTTGTCACCCTAAGCTTCATTTCACTAAGAAGTATCTAATTGCGGATTTCCAGAAAACTGTGTCAGCAAACTGACAACTGAAGAGAAATGTGTAACTCTGTGGCTTGCATTCACACATGGCAATGCAGTTTCTCAGAAGGCTTCCTTCCTGTTTTCATCTGACGATATTTCCTTTTCACCATAGGCTTCATAGCGCTAAGAAATATCCAATTGCATATTTCCAGAAAATTGTGTTAGCACACAGATCACTGAAGGCGAACGTGTAACTCTGTGAGTTGCATTCACACCTGGCAATGCAGTCTCTGGGAAGGCTTCTTTGCAGTTTTGATCTGAGGATATTTCCTTTTTCACCATACCCCACAATGAGCTCCCAAATATCACTTTGCAGGATCAACAACAACAGTGTTAGCAAACTGTTCCAAGAAGGGAAGGTTGGAACTCTGTGTGATGAAGTCACACATCAGAAGGCAATGTCTCAGAAAGCTTCTCTCTACTTATTATGTGAGGATATTTCCTTTTTCACCATGTTCCCCTATGGGCTCCCAAATATCACTTTGCAGATTCCATGAAAACAGTGTTAGCAAACTGCTTCCTGAAGTCTAAGTTGTAACTCTGTGGGATGAATTCACAGATTAGAAAGAAGAATCTCAGACAGCTTTCTTCAAGTTTTGAATTGATGATATTTCCTTTATCAGCGTAGGCCTCAATAGGATCCAAAGAAGCCCTTCTCAGGTTCCTCAAAGACAGTGCTAGTGGACTGCTCCATGAAACATAAGTGTAACTCTGTGAGATGAATTTACACATCACCAAGAAGTTCCTAGGAAAGCTTCTTTCTAGTTTTCGTCTGAGGATATTTCCTTTGTCACCGGGAGCTTCATTGTGCTAAGAAGTATCTAATTGCAGATCTCCGGAAAACTGTGCTTGCAAACTGACTACTGAATGGAAACTAGTAACTCCGTGAGTTGCATTCACACATGCTAATGCAGTTTCTCAGAAGGCTTCCTTCCTGTTTTGATCAGTGGATATTTCCTTTTTCACCATGTTCCCCTAAGGGCTCCCAAATATCGCTTTGCCGAATCCACAACACTAGTGTTAGCAAACACTTCCAAGAAAGGAGGGGTGGAACTCTGTGTGAGGAAGTCACACATCGGAAAGTAATCTCTCAGAAAACTTCTCTCTAGTTATTATTTGAGGATATTTCCTTTTACTCCTTGGACCCTATAGGCTCCCAAATATCACTTTGCAGATTCCACAAAAAGAGGGTTAGCACACTACTTCCTGAGGTCTAAGGTGTAACTCTGTGAGATGAATTCACAGATCAGAAAGAATTTTCTCAGAAAGCTTCTTTCACGTTTTGAACTGATGATATTTCCTTTACCAGTGTAGGCCTCAATGCGATCCTAAGAAGCCCTTCTCAGGTTCCTCAAAGACAGTGTTAATGGACTGCTCCACGAAATATAAGTGTAACTCTGTGAGATGAATTCACACATCACCAAGAAGTTTCTAGGAAAGCTTCTTTGTAGTTTTCCTCTGAGGATATTTCCTTTGTCACCGTAAGCTTCGTTGCGCTTAGAAGTACCCCGTTGCCGATTTCCGGAAAACTTTGTTAGCAAACTCATCCCTGAAGAGAAAAGAATAAATCTGTGAGTTGCATTCACACATGGCAATGCAGTTTCTCAGAGGCTTCTTTCCAGTTTTGATCTGAGGATATTTCCTTTTTCACCATAGCCCTCGATGAGCTCCCAAATATCACTTTGCAGAATCCACGACAACAGTGTTAGCAAACTGTTCAAAGAAGGGAAGGGTGGAATTCTGTGTGATGAAGTCACACATCAGAAAGCAAACTCTCAGAATGCTTCTCTCTAGTTATTATCTGAGGATATTTCCTTTTTCACCATGTTCCACTATGGGCTCCCAAATATCTCTTTGCAGAATGAATGACAACAGTGTTAGCAAAATGATCCAGGAAGGGAAGGGTGGAACTCTGGGTGATGAAGTCAAACATCAGAAAGCAATCTCTCAGAAAGCTTCTCTCTAGTTATTATGTGAGGATATTTCCTTTTTCGCCATGGGCCCCTATGGGCTCCCAAATATCACTTTGCACATTCCACGAAAAGAGTGGTAGCAAACTGCTTCCTGAAGTCTAAGTTGTAAGTCTGTGAGATGAATTCACAGATCAGAAAGAAGAATCTCAGACAGCGTTTTCCAAGTTTTGAATTGATGATATTTCCTTTATCAGCGTAGGCCTCAATACGATCCAAAGAAGCCCTTCTCAGGTTCCTCAAAGACGGTGCTAGTGGACTGCACCACGAAACATAAATGTAACTCTGTGAGATGAATTCACTCATTACCAAGAAGTTCCTAGGAAAGCTTCTTACTAGTTTCCATCTGACGACATTTGTTTTGTCACCGTGAGCTTCATTGCACTGAGATGTATCTAATTGCAGATTCCCAGTAAACTGTTTTAGCAAATTGATCACTGAAGAGAAACGTGTAACTCTGTGAGTTGCATTCACACATGGCAATGCAGTTTCTTAGAAGGATTCTTTCCTGTTTTGATCTGAGGATATTTCCTTTTTCACCATGTTCCCCAAAGGGCTCCCAAATATCACTTTGCAGAATCCACGACAACAGTGTTAGCACACTGGTCCAGGAAGGGAAGGGTGGAACTCTGTGTGATGAAGTCACACATCAGAAAGCAATCTCTCAGAAAATTTCTCTCTAGTTATTATGTGAGGATATTTCCTTTTACTCCTTGGGCCCCTAGGGGCTCCCAAATATCACTTTGCAGATTCCACGAAAAGAGGGTTAGCAAACTGTTTCCTGAGGTGTAAGGTGTAACTCTGTGAGATGAATTCACAGATCAGAAGGAAGTTCCTCAGAAAGTCTCTTTCACGTTTTGAACTGATGATAATTCCCTTATCAGGGTAGCCCTCAATGCGATCCAAAGAAGCCTTTCTAAGGTTCCCCAAAGACAGTGTTAATGGACTTCTCCACGAAACATAAGTGTAACTCCGTGGGATGAATTCACACATCACCAAGAAGTTTCTAAGAAAGCTTCTTTGTAGTTTTCCTCTGAGGATACTTCCTTTGTCATCGTAAGCTTCATTGTGCTTAGAAGTATCCCATTGCCGATTTCCAGAAAGCTTTGTTAGCAAACTGATCCCTGAAGAGAAAATTGTAACTCTGTGAGTTGCATTCACACATGGCAATGTAGTTTCTCAGAAGGCTTCTTTCCAGTTTTGATCTGAGGATATTTCCTTTTTCACCATAGCACTCAATGAGCTCCCAAATATCACTTTGCAAAATCCACGACAACAGTGTTAGCAAACTGTTTCAAGAAGGGAATGGTGGAACTCTGTGTGATGAAGTCACACATCAGAAAGCAATCTCTCAGAAAGCTTCTCTCTAGTTATTATGTGAGGATATTTCCTTTTTCACCATGGGCCCCATGGGATCCCAAATATCACTTTGCAGAATCCACGACAACAGTGTTAGCAAACTGTTCCAAGAAAGGACGGGTGGAACTCTGTGTGATGAAGTCACACATCAGAAAGCAATCTCTCAGAAACCTTCTCTCTAGATGTTATCTGAGGATATTTCCTTTTTCGCCATGTTCCACTATGGCCTCCAAAATATCCCTTTGCAGAATGAACGACAACGGTGTTAGTAAAATATTCCACGAAGTGAAAGGTGGAACTCTGTGTGATGAAGTCACACATAAGAATGCAATCTCTCAGAAAGCTTCTCTCTAGTTATTATCTGAGGATATTTCCTTTTTCACCACGGGCCCCTATGCGCTCCCAAATATCACTTTGCAGATTCCAAGAAAAGAGTGATAGCAAACTGCGTCCTGAGTTCTAAGTTGTAACTCTGTGAGATGAATTCACAGATCAGAAAGAAGTTTCTCAGAAAGCTTCTTTCACGGTGTGAACTGATGATATTTCCTTTATCAGCGTGGGCCTCACTACAATCCTTAGAAGCCCTTCTCAGGATTCTCAAAGACAGTGTTTATGGACTGCTCCACGAAATGTAAGTGTAACTATGTGAGATGAATTCACACATCACCAAGAAGTTCCTAGGAAAGCTTCTTTCTACTTTTCATCTGAGGATATTTCCTTTGTCACCGAATGCTTCATTGCGCTAAGAAGTATCCCATTGCAGATTTCCAGAAAACTGTGTTAGCAAACTGATCACGGAAGAGAAACGTGTAACTCTGTGAGTTTCATTCACACATGGCAATGGAGTTTCTCAGAGGGCTTCCTTCCACTTTCGATCTGAGGATATTTCCTTTTTCACCATAGCCCTCAATGAGTTCCCAAATATCACTGTGCAGGATCCAGGACAACAGTGTTAGCAAACTCTTCCAAGAAGGGAAGGGTGGAACTCTGCGTGATGAAGTCACACAACAGAAAGCAATCTCTCAGAAAGCTTCTCTGTAATTATTATGTGAGGATATTTCCTTTTTCACTATGCGCCCCTATGGGCTCCGAAATATCACTTTGCAGAATCCACAACAACAGTGTTAGCACACTGTTCCAAGAAGGGAAGGGTGGAACTCAATGTAATGAAGTCACACACAGAAAGTAATCTCTCAGAAAGCTTCTCTCCAGTTATTGTGTGAGTATATTTCCGTTTTCACCATGGGACCCTATGGGCTCCCAAATATCACTTTGCAGAATCCATGACAACAGTGTTAGCAAACTGTTCCAAGAAAGGAAGTGTGGAACTCTGTGTGAGGAAGTCACACATCAGAAGGCAATCTCTGAGAAAGTTTCTCTCTAGTTATTATCTGAGGATATTTCCTTTTTCACCAAGGGCTACTATGGACTCTCCAATATCACTTTGAGGATTCCACGAAAAGAGTGTTAGCAAACTGCTTCCTGAGGTCTAAGGTGTAATACTTATAGATGAATTCACAGATTAGAAAGAAGTGTCTCAGAAAGCTTCTTTCAGGTTATGAACTGACGATATTGCTTTTATCATCGTAGGCCTCAATGGGATCCAAAGAATCCCTTCTCCGCTTCCTCAAAGACAGTGTTAATGGACTGCTCCACGAAACAAAAGTTTAACTCTGTGAGATGATTTCACACATCACCAAGAAGTTTCTCAGAAAGTTTCTTTCTAGTTTTCCTCTGAGGATATGTCACCGTAATCTTCCTTGTTTCACTTCTTCACTTCTTTGTCATCTTCACTTCTTAGTATCCCCTTGCAGATTTCCGGAAAACTTTGTTCGCAAACTGATCACTGAAGAGAAAAGTGTGACTCTGTGAGTTGCATTCACACATGGCAATGCAGTTTCTCAGAAGGCTTCTTTCCATTTTTGTTCTGAGGATATTTCCTTTTTCACCACAGCACTCAATGAACTCTCAAATATCACTTTGCAGAATCCAGGACAACAGTGTTAGCAAACTGTTCCAAGAAGAGAAGGGTGAAACTCTGTGTAATTAAGTCACATATCAGAAAGCAATCTCTCAGACAGCTTCTCTCTAGTTATTATCTGAGGATATTTACTTTTTCAGCATGGGCACTTAAGGGCTCCCAAATATCACTTTGCAGATTCCACGAAAAGAGTGTTAGGAAACTGCTTACTGAGGCTTAAGGTGTAACTCTGTGAGATGAATTCACAGATCAGAAAGAAGTTTCGCAGAATGCTTCTTTCACGTTTTGAACTGATGATATTTCCTGTATCAGTGTAACCCTCAATGCAATCCAAAGAAGCCCTTCTCAGGTTCCTAAAAGACCGTGTTAATGGACTGCTCAACGAAATATAAGTGTAACTCTGTGAGATGAATTCACGCATCACCAAGAAGTTTCTAAGAAAGCTTCCTTCTAGTTTTCATCTGAGGATATTTCCTTTGTCACCGTTAGCTTCATTGCGCTAAGAAGTATCTAAATGCAGATTTGCAGAAAACTGTGTTAGCAAACTGATCACTCAAGACAAATCTGAAACACTGTGAGTTGCATTCACACATGGCCATGCAGTTTCTCAAAAGGCTTCTTTCAAGTTTTGATCTGAGGATATTTCCTTTTTCACCATAGCCCTCAATGAGCTCCCAAATATCACTATGCAGAATCCACGACAACAGTGTTAGCAAACTGTTCCAAGAAGGGAAGGGTGGAACTGTGTGTGATGAAGTCACACAACAGAAAGCAATCTCTCAGAAAACTTCTCTCTAGTTATTATGTGAGGATATTTCCTTTTACTCCTTGGGCCCCTATGGGCTCCCAAATATCACTTTGGAGATTCCACGAAAAGAGGGTTAACACAGTGCTTCCTGAGGTCTAAGGTGTAACTCTGTGAGATGAATTCACAGATCAGAGGGAAGTTCCTCAGATAGCTTCTTTCACGTTTTCAACTGATGATAATTCCTTTATCAGCGTTGGCCTAAATGCGATCAAAAGAAGCCTTTCTCAGGTACCTCAAAGACAGTGTAAATGGACTGCCCCACGAAACATAAATGTAACTCTGTGAGATGAATTCACACATCACCAAGAAGTTTCTAAGAAAGATTCTTTGTAGTTTTCCTCTGAAGATACTTCCCTTTTCACCGTAAGCTTCATTGTGCTAAGAAGTATCCCATTGCCGATTTCCAGAAAATTTGTTAACAATCGGATCCCTGAAGAGAAAAGTGTAACTCTGTGATTTGCATTCACACATGCCCATGCAGTTTCTCAAAAGGCTTCTTTCAAGTTTTGATCTGAGGATATTTCCATTTTCACCATAGCCCTCAATGAGCTCCCAAATATCGCTTTGCAGAACAAACGACAACAGTGTTAGCAAACTGTACCCAAAAGGGAACGGTGGATCTCTGTGTGATGAAGTCACACATGAGAAAGCAACCTCTGAGAAAGCTTCTCTCTTGTTATTATGTGAAGATATTTCCTTTTTCACCATGGGCCCCTTTGTGCTCCCAAATATTTCTTTGCAGAATCCCCGACAACGGTGATAGCAAACTGTTCAAAGAAGGGAAGGTGGAACTCTGGGTGATGAAGTCACACATCACAAAAGCAATCTCTCAGAAAGCTTCTTTCTAGTTATTATCTGAGGATATTTCCTTTTTCACTATGGGCCCCTACAGACTCCCAATTATCACTTTGTAGATTACACTTAAAGAGTGTTAGCAAACTGCTTCCTGAGGTCTAATTTGTAACACTGTGAGATGAAGTCACAGATCAGAAAGAAATTTCTCCGAATGCTGCTTTTAGGTTTTGAAGTGATGATATTTCCTTTATCCGCGTAGGCCTCAATACAATCCAAAGAATCCCTTCTCAGGTTCCACAAAGACAGTGTTAATGGACTGCTCCACGAAACGTAAGTTAAACTCTGTGAGATCAATTCACACATCACCAAGAAGTTTCTAAGAAAGCTTCATTCTAATTTTCATCTGAGGACATTTCCTTTGTCACCGTAACCTTCATTGCGCTAAGAGAAATCAAGTTGCAGATTTCCAGTAAACTGTGTTAGCAAACTGATCACTGAAGAGAAACTTGTGACTCTGTGAGTTGCATTCACAAATGTCAATGCAGTTTCTCAGAAGGCTTCTTTTCAGTTCTGATCTGAGGATATATCCTTTTACACCATAGCCCTCAATGAGCTCCCAAATATCAGTTTGCAGAATACACGACAACAGTGTTAGCAATCTGTTCCATGAAGGGAAGGGTGGAACTCCGTGTGATGACGTCACACATCAGAGAGCAATCTCTCAGAAAGCTTCTCTGTAGTTATTATGTGAGGATATTTCCTTTTTCACAATGGGCCCCTAAGGGCTCCCAAAGATCACTTTGCAGATTCAACGAAAAGAGTGTTAGCAAACGGCTTCCTGAGGTCTAATTTGTAACTCTGTGAGAAGAATTCACAGATCAGAAAGAAGTTTCTTAGAAAGCTTATTTCACGTTTTGAACTGATGATATTTCCCTTCTCAGCGTAGGCCTTAATGCGATCCAAAGAAGCCCTTCTGAGGTTCCTCAAAGACAGTGTTATTGGACGGCTCCATGAAACATAACTGTAACACTGTGATATGAAATCACACATCACCAAGAAGTTTCTGGGGAAGCTTCTTTCTATTTTTCATCTGAGGATATTTCCTTTGTCACCGTAAGCTTCATTGCACTAAGAAGTATCCCATTGCAGATTTCCACAAAACTGTGTTAGCAAGCTGATCACTGAAGAGAAACGGGTAACTCTGGGAGTTGCATTCACACATGGTAATGCAGTTTCTCAGAAGGCTTCCTTCCAGTTTTGATCTGAGGATATTTCCTTTCTCACCATAGCCCTCAGTGAGCTCCCAAATATCACTTTGCAGAATCCACGACAACAGTGTCAGCAATCTGTTCCAAGAAGGGAAGGGTGGATCTCGGTGTGATGAAGTCACACATCAGAAAGCAATCTCTCAGAAAGCTTCTCTCTAGTTATTATGTGAGGATATTTCATTTTTCACCATGTGCCCCTATGGGCTCCGTAATATCACATTGCAGAATCCACGACAACAGTGTTAGCAAACAGTTCCAAGAAGGGAAGGGTGAAAGTCTGTGTGATGATGTCACACATCAGAAAAGCAATCTCTCAGAAAGCTTCCCTCTAGTTATTATGTGAGGATATTTCCTTTTTCAACATGGCCCCCATGGACTCCCAAATATCACTTTGCAGATTCTACGAAAAGAGTGGTTGCAAACTGCTTCCTGAGGTCCAATTTGTAACTCTGTGAGATGAAGTCACAGATCAGAAAGCAGTTTCTCCGAAAGCTGCTTTCAGTTTTTGAACTGATGATATTTCTTTTATCGGCGTAGGCCTCAATGCGATCCAAAGAAGCCATTCTCAGAGTCCTCAAAGACAGTGTTAATGGACAGCTCCATGAAACATAAGTGTAACTCGGTGAGATGAATTGATACATCACCAAGAAATTTCTAAGAAAGCTTCTTTCCAGTTTTCATATGAGGATATTTCCTTTGTCACTGTAAGCTTCATTGCTCGAGGAAGTATCCCATTGCACATTTCCATAAAACTTTGTTAGCAAACTAATCACTGAAGAGAATCCTGTAACTCTGTGAGTTGCATTCACACATGGCAATGCAGTTTCTCAGAGGGCTTCTTTCCAGTTTTGGTCTGAGGATATTTACTTTTTCACCATAGACCACAATGTGCTCCCAAATATCACTTTGCAGAATCCACGACAACAGTGTTAGCAAACTGTTCGAAGAAGGGAAGTGTGGAACTCTGTGTGATGAAGTCACACATCAGAAAGCAATCTCTCACAAACCTTCTCTCTAGTTTTTATGTCAAGATATTTCCTTTTTCTCCAGGGACCCTATGGGCTCCCAAATATCACTTTGCAAATTCCACAGAAAGAGTGTTAGCAAACTGCCTCCTGGTGTCTATGTTGTAACTTTGTGAGATGAATTCACAGATCACAAAGAAGTTTCTCAGAAAGCTCCTTTCACGTTTTGAACTGATGATATTTCCTTTGTCACCGTAGGCTTCACTGCAGTAAGAAGTATCTAATTGCAGATTTCCAGAAAACTGTGCTGGCAAACTGATCACTGAAGAGGAACGTGTAACTCTGTGAGTTGCATTCACACATGTTAATGCGGTTTCTCAGAAGGCTTCTGTCCAGTTTTTTATGAGGATATTTCCGTTTTCACAATAGCCGTCAAAGAGCTCCAAATATCACTTTGCAGATTCCACGACAACAGTGTTAGCAAACTGTTCAAGAAGGGAAGGGTGGAAATCTGTGTGATGAAATCACACATCAGAAAGCAATCTCTCAGGTAGCTTCTCTCTAGTTATTATCTGAGGATATTTCCTTTTTCACCATGGTAAACTATGGGCTCCCAAATATCACATTGCAGAATCCACAACAACAGTGTTAGCAAGCTGTTCCAAGAAGAGAAGGATGGAACTCTGTGTGATGAAGTCACAGATCAGAAAGCAATCTCTCACAAAGCTTCTCTTTAGTTATTACGTGAGGATATTTCCTTTTTCACCATGGGGCCCTATGGGCTCCCAAATATCACTTTGCAGTTTCCACGAAAAGAGTGGTAGCGAATTGTTTCTTGAGGTCTATGTTGTAACTCTGTGAGATGAATTCACAGATCAGAAAGAAGTTTCTCAGAAAGCTTCTTTCACGTTTTGAAGTGATAATAATTCCTTTATCAGCGTAAGCTCCATTATGTTCCAAAGAAGCCCTTCTCAGTTTCATCAAAGAGAGTGTTAATGGACTGCTCCACGAAACATAAGTGTAACTCTGTGAGATGAATTCACACATCACCAAGAAGTTTCTAAGAAAGCTTCCTTCTACTTTTCATCTGAGGGTATATCGTTTATCACCACGAGCTTCATTGCGCTAAGAAATATCTAATTGTAGATTTCTGGAAAACTGTGAGAGAAAACTGATCACTGAGGAGAAAAGTCTAAGTCTGTGAGTTGCATTCACACATGGCAATGCAGTTTCTCAGAAGGCTTCTTTCCAGTTTTGATCTGAGGATATTTCCTTTTTCCCCATAGCCCTCAATGAGCTCCGAAATATCACTTTGCAGAATCCAGGACAACAATCTTAGCAAACTGTTCCAAGAAGGGAAGCGTGGATCTCTGTGTGATGAAGTCACACATCAGAAAGAAATCTCTCAGAAAGCTTCTCTCTAGTTATTATGTGAGGATATTTCCTTTTTCACCATGGGCCCCTAAGGGCTCCAAAATATCAGTTTGCAGATTCCACGAAAAGAGTGTTAACAAACTGCTTTCTGAGGTCTATGGTGTAACTCTGTGAGATGAATTCACAGATCAGAAAGAAGTTTCTCAGAAAGCTTTTCATGTATGGAACTGATGATATTTCCTTTATCAGTGTAGGCCTCAATGAGATCCAAAGAAGTCCTTCACCGTTTCCTCAGAGAAAGTGTTAATGGACTGCTCCACACAACATAAGTGTAACTCTGTGAGATGAATTCACACATCACCAAGACGTTTCTAAGAAAGCTTCTCTCTAGTTCTTCTCTGAGGATATTTCCTTTGTCACCATAAGCTTCATTCCGCTAAGATGTATCCAACTGCAGATTGCCAGAAAACTGTGTTAGCAAACGGATCACTGAAGAGAAACGTGTACCTATTTGAGTTGCATTCACACATGGCAATGCAGTTTCTCAGAAGGCTTCTTTCCAGTTTTGAGCTGAGGATATTTCCTTTTCACCATAGCCGTCAATGAGCTACCAAATATCCCTTTGCAGAATCCATGACAACAGTGTAAGCAAACAGTTCCAAGAAGGGAAGGGTGGAACTCGGTGTGATGAAGTCACACATCGGAAAGCAATCTCTCACAACGTTTCTCTCTAGTTTTCATGTGAGGATATTTCCTTTTTCCCCATGGGCTCCTATGGGATCCCAAATATCACATTGCAAAATCCACGACAACAGTGTCAGAAACTGTTCCAAGAAGGGAAAGGTGGAACTCTGTGTGATGAATCACACATCAGAAAGCAATCTCTGAGAAAACTCCTCTCTATTTATTATGTGAGGATATTTCCTTTTTCACCATATGCCCCTATGGGCTCCCAAATATCACTTTGCAGAATCCACGACAACATTGTTAGCAAACTCTTCTAAGAAGCGAAGGGTGGAACTCTGTGTGATGAAGTCACACATTATAAAGCAGAGCATCTGAGGATATTTCCTTTTTCACGTTAGCCCTCAATGAGCTAACAAATATCACTTTGCACATTCCACGAAAACAGTGTTAGCCAACTACTTCCTGAGGTCTAAGTTGTAATTCTGTGTGATGAATTCACAGATCAGAAAGAAGAATCTCTGACAGCTTTTTTCAAGTTTTGAATTGATGATATTTCCCTTATCAGTGTAGGCCTCAAAACGATCCAAAGAAGCCCTTCTCAGGTTCAACAAAGACAGTTCTAATGGACTGCTCCACGAAACATAAGTGTAACTCTGTGAGATGAATTCACACATCACCAAGAAGTTCCGAGGAAAGCTGCTTTCTAGTTTTCATCTGAGGACATTTCCTTTGTCACCGTGAGCTTCATTGCACTAAGAAGTATCTAATTGCAGATTTCCAGGAAACTGTGTTAGCAAACTGACTACTAAGGGGAAACGTGTAACTCTGTGAGTTGCATTCACACATGGCAATGCAGTTTCTCAGAAGACTTCTTTCCAGCTTTGATCTGAGGATATTTCCTTTTTCACCATGTTCCCCTATGGGCTCCCAAATGTCACTTTGCAGAATCCACGACAACAGTGTTAGCAAACAGTTCCAAGAAGGGAAGGCTGGAATTCTGAGTGATGAAGTCACATATCAGAAAGCAATCTCTCAGAAAGCTTGTCTCTAGTTATTATCTGAGGATATTTCCTTTTTCACCATTGGCCCCTATCGACTCCCAAATATCACTTTGCAGATTCCACGAAAAGAGTGTTAGCAAACTGCTTCCTGAGGTCTAAGGTGTAACTCTGTAATATGAATTCACAGTTCAGAAAGAAGTTTCCCATAAAGCTTCTTTCATGTTTTGAACTGATGATATTTCCTTTATCGGCGTAGCCCTCAATACGATCCGAAGAAACTCTTCTCAGGTTCCTCAAAGACAGTGTTAATGGACTGCTCCTCGAAACATAAGTGTAACGCTGTGATATGAAATCACACATCACCAATAAGTTTCTGGGAAACCTTCTTTCTATTTTTCATCTGAGGATATTTCCTTTGTCACCGTAACCTTCATTGCGCTAAGTAGTAAATAATTGCAGACTTTCAGAAAACTGTGTTAGCAAACTGATCACTGTAGAGAAACGTGTAATTCTGTGAGTTGCATTCATAAATGGCAGTGCAGTTTCTCAGAAGGCTTCTTTCCAGTTTTGATCTGAAGATATTTCCTTTTTCACCATAGCCCTCAAAGAGATCCCAAATATCACTTTGCAGAATCCACGACAACAGTGTTGGCAAACTGTTCCATGAAGGGAAGCATGGATCTCAGTGTGTTGAAGTAAGACATCAGAAACCAATCTCTCAGAAAGCCTCTCTCTAGTTATTATGTGAGGATATTTCCTATTTCACCATGGGCCCCATGGGCTCCCAAATATCACTGTGCAGATTCCACGAAAAGAGGGTTAGCAAACTGCTTCCTGAATTCTAAGGTGTAACACTGTGAGATGAATTCACACATCACTAAGAAGTTTCTATGAAAGCTTCTTTCTAGTTTTCATCTTAGGATATTTCCTTTGTCAACCTAAGCTTCATTGCACTAAGAAGTATCTAATTGCAGATTTCCAAGAAACTGTGTTAGCCAACTGATCATTGAAGAGAAACGTGTAACTCTGTGAGTTGCATTCATACATGGCAATGGAGTTTCTCAGAAGGCTTCTTTCAGGTTTTGACCTGAGGATATATCGTTTTTCACTATAACCCTCAATAAGCTCCCAAATATCACTTTGCAGAAACCACGAAAACCGTGTTAGCAAACTTTTCCAAGAGGGGAAGGGTGGAACTCTGTGTGATGAAGTCACACATCAGAAAGCAATCTCTGAGAAAGCTTCGCTCTAGTTATCATGTGAGTAAATTTCCTTTTTCACCATGGGCCCCTATGGGCTCCCAAATATGAGTTTGCAGAATCCACGACAACAGTGTTAGCAAACTGTTCCAACAAGGGAAAGGTGGAACTCTGTGTGATGAAATCACACTGCAGAAAGCAATCCCCCAGAAAGCGTCCCTCTAGTTCTTAACTGAGGATTTTTCCTTTTTCACCGTAGCCCTCAATGAGCTCCCAAATATCACTTGGCAGAATCCACGACAACAGTGTTAACAAGCTGTTCGTAGAAGGGAAAGGTGCAAATCTGTGTGATGAAGTCACACATCAGAAAGCAATCTCTCAGAAAGCTTCTTTCTAGTTATGATGTGATGATATTTCCTTTTTCATCATGGGCCCATATGGGCTCCCAAATATCACATTGCACATTCTACGAAAAGAGTGTAAGCAAACTGCTTCCTGAGGTCTAAGGTGTAACTCTGCGAGATGAATTCACAGATCAGAAAGAAGTTTATCAGAAAGCTTCTTTCATGTTTTGAGCTGAAGATATTTCCTTTAATAGCGTAGGTCTCAATTCGATGCACAGAAGACCTCTCATGTTCCTCACAGACGTGTTAATGGACTGCTCCACGAAACATAAGTGTAACTCTGTGAGGTAAATTCACACATCACCAAGAAGTTTCTAACAAAGCTTCTTTCTACTTTTCCTCTGAGGATATTTCCTTTGTCACGGTAAGCCTCGTTGTGCTAAGAACTATCCCATTTCAGATTTCCAGAAAACTGTGTTACCAAACTGATCACTGAAGAGAAGCGTGTAACTCTATGAGTTCCATTCACACATGGCAATGCAGTTTCTCAGAAGGCTTCTTTCCAGTTTTGACCTGAGGATATTTCCTTTTTCACCAGAGTCCTCAATGAGCTCCCAATTATCAATTTGCAGAATCCACGACAACAGTGTTAGTAAACTGTTCCAAGAAGTGAAGGGTGGAACTCGGTGTGATTAAGTCACACATCAGAAAGCAATCTCTCAGAAACCTCCTCTCTAGTTTTTATCTGAGGATATTTCCTTTTTCACCATGTTCCCCTATGGGCTCCCAAATATCACTTTGCAGAATGAACGACAACAGTGTAGGCCACCTGTTCCAGGAAGGGCAGGGTGGAACTCTGCGTGATGAAGTCACACATCAGAAAGCAATCTCTCAGAAAGCTTCTCGCTAGTTATTATGTGATGATATTTCCTTTTTCACATTGGCCCCTATGTGCTCCCAAATATCACTTTGTAGATTACAGGAAAAGAGTGTTAGCAAACGGCTTTCTGAGGTCTAAGTTGTAACTCTGTGAGATGAATTCACACATCAGAAAGAAGTTTCTCAGGAAGCTTCTTTCACGTTTTGAACTGATGATATTTCCTTTATCCGCGTAGACCTCCATGCGATCCAAAGAAGCCCTTCTTAGGTTCCTCAAACACAGTGTTAATGGAGTGCTCCATGAAACATAAGTGTAACTCTGTAAGATGAATTCACACATCAACAAGAAGTTTCTAAGAAAACTTCTTTCTAGTTTTTCTCTGAGGATATTACCTTTCACATCACAAGCTTCTTTGCTCTAAGAAGTATCTAATTGCAAATTTCCAGAAAACTGTGTTAAGAAACTGATCACTGAAAAGAAAAGTGAAACTCTGTGACTTGCATTCACACATGGCAATGCAATTTCTCAGAAGGCTTCTTTCCAGTTTTGATCTGAGGATATTTCATTTTTCACCATAGAGGTCAATGAGCTCCCAAATACCACTTTGCAGAATCCACGACAACAGTGTTAGCAAACTGTTCCAAGAAGGGAAGGGTGAAACTCTGTCTGATGAAGCCACACATCAGAAACCAATCTCTCAGAAAGCTTTTCTCTAGTTATTATCTGAGGATATTTCCTTTTTCACCATGGGCCCCTCCGGGCTCCCAAATATCACTTTGCAGAATCCAAGACAAGAGTGTTAGCACACTGTTCCAAGAAGGGAAGGGTGGAACTCTGTGTGATGACGTCACACATCAGAAAGCAATCTCTCAGAAAGCTTCTTTCTTCTTAATATGTGAAGATATTTCCTTTTTCACCATGGGCCCCTTTGGGCTCCCAAATACCACTTTGCAGAATCCACAACAAAGGTGTCAGTAAACTGTTCCAAGAAGGGAAGGGTGGAACTGTGTGTGATGAAATCACACATCAGAAAAGCAATCTCTCAGAATGCTTCTCTCTAGTTATTATCTGAGGATATTTCCGTTTTCACCAAGGGCCCCTGTGGACTCCCAAAAATCACTTTGCAGATTCCACGAAAAGAGTGTTAGCAAACTGCTTCCTGAGGTCAAAGTTGTAACTCTGTGAGACGAATTCACCGATCAGAAAGAAGTTTCTCAGAAATCTTCTTTCACTTTTTGAACTGATGATATTTCCTCTATCAGCATAGGCCTCTATACGATCCGAAGAAGCCCTTCTCAGGTTCCTAAAAGAGAGTGTTAATGGACTGGTCCACGAAACATAAGTGTAAGTCTGTGAGATGAATTCACACATCACCAAGAAGTTTCTAAGAAAGCTTCTTTCTAGTTTTCATCTGAGGATATTTCCTTTGTCACCAGAAGCTTCATTGCGCTAAGAAGTATCCCATTGCAGATTTCCAGAAAACTATGTTAGCAAACTGATCACTGAAGAGGAACGTGTAATTCTGTGAGTTGAATTCACACATGGCAATGCATTTTCTCAGAAGGCTTCCTTCCAGTTTTAATCTGAGGATATTTCCTTTTTCACCATAGCCCTCAAAGAGCTCCCAAATATCACGTTGCAGAATCAACGACAACAGTGTTAGCAAACTGTTCCAAGAAGGGAAATGTGGAACTCTGTGTGATGTGGTCACACATCAGAAAGCAATCTCTCTGAAAGCTTCTCTCTAGTTACTATGTGAGGATATTTCCTTTTTCACCATGGGTCGCAATGGGCTCCTAAATATCACTTTGCAGAATCCACGACAACAGTGTAGGAAACTGTTCCAGGAAGGGAAGGATGGAACTCTGAGTGATGAAGTCACACATCAGAAAGCAATCTCTCAGAAAGCTTCTTTATAGTTATTATCTGAGGGTATTTCATTTTTCACCATGGGCCCCTGTGGGCTCCCAAATATCACTTTGCAGAATCCACGAAAACAGTGTTACCAAACTGTTCCAAGAACGGAAGGGTGGAATTCTGTTAATGAAGTCACACACCGGAAAGCACTCTCTCAGCAAGCTTCTCTCTAGTTAATATGTGAGGATATTTCCTTTTTCTCCATGGAACCTATGGGCTCCCAAATATCACTTTCCAGAATCCAAGACAACAGTGTTAGCAAATGGTTACAAGAAGGGAAGGGTGGAACTCTGTGTGATGAAGTCACCCATCAGAAAGCAATCTCTCAGAAAGCTTCTCTCTAGTTATTATCTGAGGATATTTCCTTTTTCACCATGCACCCCTAAGGGCTCCCAAGTATCACATTCCAGATTCCACGAAAAGAGTGTTACCAACCTGCTTCCTGAGGTCTAAGCTGTAACTCTGTGAGATGAATTCACAGATCAGAAAGAAGTTTCTCAAAAAGCTTCTTTCACGGTTTGAACTGATGATATTTCCTTTATCAGTGTTGGACTCAATGCGATCCAAAGAAGCCCTTCTCACGTTCCTCAAAGGCAGTGTTAATGTACTGCTCGACAAAACATAAGTGAAACTCTGTGAGATGAAATCACACGTCACCACGACGTTTCTAAGAATGTTTCTTTCCAGTTTTCGTCTGAGGATATTTCCTTTGTCACCATAAGCTTCATTGCGCTAAGCATTATCCAAGTGCAGATTTCCAGAAAACTGTGTTAACAAACTGATCACTGAAGAGAAACATGTAACTCTGTGAGTTGCATTCACACATGGCAATGCAGTTTCTCAGAAAGCTTCCTCCCAGTTTTGATCTGAGGATATTTCATTTTTTACCACAGCCCTCAATGAGCTCCCACAGATCACTTTGTAGAATCCATGACAACAGTGTTGGCACACTGTTCCAAGAAGGGAAGGGTGAAACACCGTGTGATGAAGTAACACATCAGAAAGCAGTCTCTCAGAAAGCTTCCCTCTAGTTATTATGTGAGGATATATCCTTTTTCACCATGGGCCCCTATGGGCTCACAAATATCACTTTGCAGAACCCAACACAACATTGTTAGCAAACTGTTCCAAGAAGTGAAGGGTGGAACTCTGTGTGATGAAGTCACACATCAGAAAGCAATCTCTCTGAAAGCTTCTCTCTAGTTATTATCTGAGAATATTTCCTTTTTCACCATGTCCCCCTATGGGATCCATATATCACTTTGCAGATTACAAGAAAAGAGTGTTAGCAACCTGCTTCCTCAGGTCTAACGTGTAACTCTGTGAAATGAATTCACAGATCAGAAAGAAGTTGCTCAGAAAGCTTCTTTCACATTTTGAAAAGATGATAATGCCATTATCAGCATAGGCCTCAATGCGATCTAAAGAAGCCCTTCTCAGGTTCCTCAAAGACAGTGTTAATGGACTGCTCCCCGAAACAGAAGTGTAACTCTGAGAGATGAATTCACACATCACCAAGAAGTTTCTAAGAAAGCTTCTTTCTGGTTTTCATCTGAGGATATGTCCTTTGTCACAGGAAGGTCATTGCGCTAAGAAGGGTCCCATTGCAGATTTCCAGAAATCTTAGTTAGCAAACTGATCACAGAAGAGAAAAGTGTAACTCTGTGAATTGCATTCACACATGGCAATGCAGTTTCTCAGAAGGGTTCTTTCCAGTTTTGTTCTGAGGATATTTCCTTTCTCACCATAGCCCTCGAAGAGCTCCCAAATATCACTTTGTAGAATCCACGACAACAGTGTTAGCAAACTGTTCCAAGAAGAAAAGGGTGGAACTCGGTGTGATGAAGTCACCCATCAGAAAGCAATCTGTCAGAAAGCTTCTCTCTAGTTATTATGTGAGGATATTTCCTTTTCCGCCATGGGCCCCTATGGGCTCCCAAATATCACTTTGCAGAATCCATGACAACACTGTTAGCAAACTGTTCCAACAAAGGAAGAGTGGAACTCTGTGTGATGAAGTCACACATCAGAAAGCAATCTCTCTGAAAGCTTCTCTCTGGTTATTATCCGAGAATATTTCCTTTTTCACCATGTCCCCCTATGGGCTTCATATATCACTTTGCAGATTACAAGAAAAGAGTGTTAGCAAACTGCTTCCTCAGGTCTAACGTGTAACTCTGTGAGATGAATTCACAGATCAGAAAGAAGTTGCTCAGAAAGCTTCTTTCACATTTTGAAAAGATGATAATGCCATTATCAGCACAGGTCTCAATGAGATCCAAAGAAGCTCTTCACAGTTCCTCAAAGACAGTGTTAATGGACTGCTCCCCGAAACAGAAGTGTAACTCTGAGAGATGAATTCCCATATCACCAAGAAATTTGTAAGAAAGCTTCTTTCTATTTTTCATCTGAGGTTATGTCCTTTGTCACCGTAAGCTTCATTGCGCTTAGAAGTATCCAATTGCAGATTTCTAGAAATCTTAGTTAGCAAACTGATCACAGAAGAGAAAAGTGTAACTCTGTGAGTTGAATTCACACATGGCAATGCAGTTTCTCAGCAGGCTTCTTTCCAGTTTTGATCTGAGGATATTTCCTTTTTCACCATTGCCTTCAATGAGCTTCCGAATATCAATTTGCGGAATCCATGAAAACAGTGTTAGGAAACTCTTCCAGGAAGGGAAGGGTGGAACTCTGTGTGATGAAGTCACAAATCAGAAAGCAATCTCTCAGAAAGCTTCTCTCTAGTTATTATCGAGGATATTTCCTTTTTCACCATGGGCCCCTATGGGCTTCGAAATATCATTTTGTAGATTCCACGAAAAGTGTGTTAGCAAACTCTTTCACGAGTTCTAAGTTGTAACTCAGTGAGATGAATTGACAGATCAGAAAGAAGTTCCTCAGAAAGCTTCTTTCACGTTTTGAACTGATGATATTTCCTTTGCCAGCATAGGCCTCAATGCGATCCAAAGAAGCCCTTCGTAGGTTTCTCAAAGAGAGTGTTAATGTACTGCTTCAAGAAACATATGTGTAATTCTGTGAGATGAATTCACACATCACCAAGAAGTTTCTAAGACAGCTTCATTCAATTTTTCATCTGAGGATATTTCCTTTGTCACCAAAAGCTTCACTGTGTTAAGAAAAATCCCGTTGCAGATTTCCAGAAAACTGTGTTAGCAAACTGATACACTGAAGAGAAATGTATAACTCTGTGAGTTGCATTCACACATGGCAATGCAGTTTCACAGAAGGCTTCTTTCCAGTTTTGATATCAGGATATTTCCTTCTTCACCATAGCCCTCAATGAGCTCCCAAATATCACCTTGCAGAATCCCGACAACAGTGTTAGCAAATTGTTCCAAGAAGGGAAGGGTGGAACTCTGTGTGATGAAGTCACAAATAAGAAATCAATCTCTCAGAAAGCTTCTCTCTAGTTATTATCTGAGGTTATTTCCTTTTTCACCATGGGCCCCTATGGGCTCCCAAATATCATTTGTAGATTCCACTAAAAGAGTGTTAGTAAACTGTTTCCCTAGTTCTAATTTGTAACTCTGTGAGATGAATTCACAGATCAGAAAGTAGTTCCTCAGAAAGCTTCTTTCACCTTTTGAACTGATGATATTTCCTTTGCCAGCGTGAAGCCCTTCGTAGGTTCCTCAAAGACAGTGTTAATGGACTGCTCCACGAAACATATGTGTAATTCTGTGAGATGAATTCACACATCACCAAGAAGTTTCTAAGAAAGCTTCTTGCAGTTTTTCATCTGAGGATATTTCTTTTGTCACCGTAAGCTTCATTGTGCTAAATATCCCAATGCAGATATCCAGAAAACATTGTTAGCAAACTGACCACTGAAGAGAAACGTGTAACTCTGTGAGTTGCATTCACAAATGGCAATGCAGTTTCTCAGAAGGCTTCTTTCCAGTTTTGATCTGAGGATATTTCCTTTTTCACCATAGCCCTCAATGAGCTCCGAAATATCACTTTGCAGAATCCCGACAACAGTGTTAGCAAACTGTTTCAAGAAGGGAAGGGTGGAACTCTGTATGATGAAGTCACACATCAGAAAGCAATCTCTCACAAAGCTTCTCTCCAGTTATCTGAGGATATTCCCTTTTTCACCATGGGCCCCTATGGGCTCCCAAATATCACTTTGCAGATTCCAAAAATAAAAACAGTGTTAGCTAACTGCTTCCTGAGGTCTAAGTTGTAACTCTGTGAGACGAATTCACAGATCACAGAGAAGTTTTTCAGAAAGCTTCTTTCACTTTTTGAACTAATTTTATTTCTTTCTCCGGGTAGGCATCAATTCAATCCAAAGAAGCCCTTCTCAGGTTCCTCCAAGACAGTGTAAATGGACTGCTCCACGAAACCTAAGTGTAACTCTGTGAGATGAATTCCCTCATAACCAAGAAGCTTCTAAGAAAGCTTCTTTCTACTTTTCATCTGAGGATATTTCCTTTGTCACCGTAAGCTTCCTTGCACTAAGAAGTATCCCTTTGCAGATATCCAGAAAAATGTGTTAGCAAACTGATCACTGAAGGGAAACGTGTAACTCTGTGAGTTGCATTCACACATGGCAATGCAGATTCTCTGAAGGCTTCCTTGCGGTTTTGATCTGAGGATATTTCCTTTTTCACCATAGCACTCATTGAGCTCCCAAATATCACATTGCTGTATACACAGCAACAGTGTTAGCAAACTGTTCCAAGAAGGGAAGGGTGGAACTCTGTGTGATGAAGTCACCCATCAGAAAGCAATCTCTCAGTAAGCTTCTCTCTAGTTATTATCTGAGGATATTTCCTTTTACTCCTTGGGCCCCTAGGGGCTCCCAAATATCACTTTGCAGATTCCACGAAAAGAGGGTTAGCAAACTGCTTCCTGAGTTCTAAGGTGTAACTCTGAGAGATGAATTCACAGACCAGAAAGAAGATTCTCAGAAAGCCTCTTTCACGTTTTGAAATGATGATATTTCCTTATCATCGTAGGCCTCAATAGGATGCAAAGAAGCCCTTCTCAGTTTCCTCAAAGACAGTGTTAATGGACTGCTCCAGGAAACACAAGTGTAACTCCGTGAGAGGAATTCACCCATCACCAAGCAGTTTCTAAGAAAGCTTTTTCTAGTTTTCATCTGACGATATTTCCTTTGTCAACATAAGCTTCATTGCCCTAAGAAGTATAGAATTGCAGATATCCAGAAAACTGTGTTAAGAAACTGATCACTGAAGAGAAACTTGTAACTCTGTGAGTTGCATTCACACATGGCAATGCAGTTTCTCAGAAGGCTTCTTTCCAGTGTTGATCTGAGGATATTTCCTTTTCCCCATGGGCCTCTATGGGCTCCCAAATATCACCTTGCAGAATCCACGACAACAGTGTTAGCAAACTGATCCAAGAAGAGAAGGTTGGATCTCTGTGTGATGAAGTCACACATCAGAAAGCAATCTCTCAGAAAGCTTCTCTCTAGTTACTATGTGAGGATATTTCCTTTTTCACCATGGGCCCCTATGGGCTCCCAAATATCACTTTGGAAAATCTACGACAACAGTGTTAGCAAACAGTTAAAAGAAGGGAAGTGTGGAACTCTGTATGATGAAGTCACACATCAGAAAGCAATCTCTCAGAAAGTTTCTCTCTAAGTGTTATGTGAGGACATTTCCTTTTTCACCATGGGCCCCTATGGACTCCCAAATATCACTTTGGAGATTCCACGAAAAGAGTGTTAGCAAACTGCTTCCTAAGGTCTAAGTTGTAACTCTGTGAGATGAATTCACAGATCATAAAATTTCTCAGAACGCCTCTTTCACGTTTTGATCTTTTGATATTTCCTGTATCAGCGTAGGCGTCAATACGATCCAAAGAAGCCCTTCTCAGGTTCCTCAAAGACAGTGTTGATGGACTGCTTCATGAAACATAAGTGTAACTCTGTGAGATGAATTCACACATCACCAAGAAGTTTCTAAGAAAGCTTCTTTCTAGTTTTCATCTGAGGATATTTCCTTTGTCACCATAGCCCACAATGAGCTCCCAAATATCACTTTGCAGGATCAACAACAACAGTGTTAGCAAACTGTTCCAAGAAGGGAAGGGTGGAACTCTGTGTGATGAAGTCACACATCAGAAAGCAATGTCTCAGAAAGCTTCTCTCTAGTTATTATGTGAGGATATTTCCTTTTTCACCAGGGGCCCCTATGTGCTCCCATATATCACTTTGCAGAATCCACGACAAAAGTATTAGCAAAGTATTCCAAGAAGAGAAGGGTGGAACTCTATGTTATGATGTCACACATCATTAAGCAATCTCTTAGAAAGCTTCTCTCTAGTTAATATCTGAGGTTATTTCCTTTTCCACCACGGACCCTTTGGGTTGCCAAATATCGCTTTGCAGAATCCACGCCAACAGTGTTAGCTAACTGTTCTAAGAATGGAACGGTGGAACTCTGTGTGATGAAGTCACACATAACAAAGCAATCTCTCATAAAGCTTCTCTCTAGTTAATTTCTGTGGATATTTCCTTTTTCACCATGGGCCCCTAAGGGCTCCCAAATACCACTATGCAGATTCCAAGAAAAGAGTGTTAGCAAACTGCTTCCTGAGGTTTAAGTTGTAACTCTCTGAGATGAATTCACAGATCACAAAGAAGTTTCTCAGAAAGCTTCTTTCACGTTTTGAACTGATGATATTTCCTTTATCAGCGTAGGCTTCAATGAGATCCAAAGAAGCCCTTCTCAGGTTTTCAAAGCCCGTGTTAATGGACTGCTCCACGAAACATAAGTGTAACTCTGTGAGATGAATTCATACATCACCAAGAAGTTTCTACGAAAGTTTCTATCCAGTTTTCATCTGAGGATATTTCCTTTGTCACCATAAGCTTCATTGCGCTAAGAAATATCCCCTTGCAGATTTCCAGAAAACTTTGTTAGCAAACTGATCACTGAAGAGAAACTTGTAACTCTGTGAGTTGTATTCACACATGGCAATGCAGTTTCTCCGAAGGCTTCTTTCCAGTTTTGATCTGAGGATATTTCCTATTCGACCATAGTCCTCACTGAGCTCCCAAATATCACTTTGTAGAATCCTCGACAACAGTGTCAGCAAACTGTTCCAGGAAGGGAAGGGTGTAAGTCGATGTGATGAAGTTACACAACAGAAGGCAATCTCTGAGAAAGCTTCTCTCTAGTTATTATGTGAGGATGTTTCCTTTTTCACCATGGTCCCCTATGGGCTCCCAAATATTACTTTGCATGTTCCACGAAAGGAGTGTTAGCAAACTGCTTCCTGAGGTCTAAGTTGTAACTCTGTGAGAGGAATTCATAGATCAGAAAGGCGTTTCTCAGAAAGCTTCTTTCACGTTTTGAACTGATGATATTTCCTTTATCAGCGTAGGCCTCAATGCGATCCAAAGAAGCCCTTCTCAGGTTCTTCAAAGACAGTGTTAATTTACTGCTCCATGAAAAGTAAGTGTAACTCTGTGAGATGAATTCACACATCACCAAGAAGTTTATGAGAAAGCTTCTTTCTAGTTTTCATCTGAAGATGTTTCCATTGTCACCATAAACTTCATTGCGCTAAGAAGTATCCCATTGCGGCCTATCATTTGGAGGCGGGAGGAGAGAGGGATTGCACTGGGGAGTTACACATGATATAAATGATGAATTGATGGGTGCTGACGAGTTGATGGTTGCAGCACACCAGCATGGCATAACTATACATATGTAACACACATGCACGTTATGCACATGTACCCTAGAACTTAAAGTATAATAAAAAAATAAATAAATAAAAATAAAAAAAGAAGAAAAAAAAGATTTCAAGAAAACTTTGTTAGCATACTGATCACTGAAGAGAAACGTGTAACTCTGTGAGTTGCACTCACAGATGGCAATGCAGTTTCTCAGAAGGCTTCTTTCCAGTTTTGATCTGAGCATATTTCCTTTTTCACCATAGCCCTCAATGAGCTCCCCAATATCACTTTGCAGAATCCACGACAACAGTGTTAGAAAACTGCTCCAAGGAGGAAGGGGGGATCTCTGTGTGATGAAGTCACACATCAGAAAGCAATGTATCAGAAAGCTTCTCTCTAGTTATTATCTGCGGTTATTTCCTTTTTCTCCATGGGCCCCTATGGGCTCCCAAATATCACTTTGCAGATTCCACGAAAAGAGTGTTAGCAAACTGCTTCCTGAGGGCTAAAGTGTAACTCTGTGAGATGAACTCACAGAACAGAAAGAAGTTTCTCAGAAAGCTTCTTTAAGTTTTTGAACTGATGATATTTCCTTTATCAGCGTAGGTCTCAAAGCGATCCAAAGTAGCCCTTCTTTGGTTCCTCAAAGACAGTGTTAATGGACTGCTGCATGAAACATAAGTGTAACTCTGTGAGATGAATTCTCACATCACCAAAAAGTTTCTAAGAAAGCTTCTTTCTAGTTTTCATCTGAGGATGTTTCCTTTGTCACCATAAGCTTCCATGGGCTAAGAAGTATCTAATTGCAGGTTTCCAGAAAACTGTGTTAGCAAACTGATCACTGAAGAGAAACTGTAACTCTGTGAGTTGCATTCATGCATGGCAATGCAGTTTCTCGGAGGGCTTCTTTCCAGTTTTGATCGGAGGATAATCCCTTTTTCATCGTAGCCCTCAATGAGCTCCCAAATATCACTTTGCAGAATCCATGAAACAGTGTTAGCAAACTGTTCCAAGAAGGGAAGGGTGGAACTCTGTGTGATGAAGTCACACATCAGAAAGCAATCTCTCAGAAAGCTTCTCTCTAGTTATTATGTGAGGATATTTCCTTTTTCACCATGGGCCCCTATGGGCTCCCAAGTATCACTTTGCAGATTCCACGAAAAGAGTGTTAGCAAACTGCTTCCTGAGGTCAAAGTTGTAACTCTGTGACATGAATTCACTGATCAGAAAGAAATTTCTCAGAAATCTTCTTTCACTTTTTGAACTGATGATATTTCCTCTATCAGCATAGGCCTCTATACGATCCGAAGAAGCCCTTCTCAGGTTCCTAAAGACAGTGTTAATGGACTGCTCCACGAAACATAAGTGTAAGTCTGTGAGATGAATTCACACATCACCAAGAAGGTTTTAGGAAAGCCTCTTTCTAGTTTTCATCTGAGGATATTTCCTTTGTCACCAGAAGCTCCATTGCGCTAAAAAGTATCCCATTGCAGATTGCTAGAAAACTATGTTAGCAAACTGATCACTGAAGAGGAACGTGTAATTCTGTGAGTTGAAATCGCAATGGCAATGCATTTTCTCAGAAGGCTTCCTTCCAGTTTTAATCTGAGGATATTTCGTTTTTCACCATAGCCCTCAAAGAGCTCCCAAATATCACATTGCAGAATCCACGACAACAGGGTTAGCAAACTGTTCCAAGAAGGGAAATGTGGAACGCTGTGTGATGCGGTCACATATCAGAAAGCAATCTCTCTGAAAGCTTCACTCTAGTTATTATGTGAGGATATTTCCTTTTTCACCATGGGCCGCAATGGGCTCCCAAATATCACTTTGCAGAATCCACGACCACAGAGTTAGCAAACTGTTCCAGGAAGGGAAGGATGGAACTCTGTGTGATGAAGTCACACATCAGAAAGCAATCTCTCAGAAAGCTTCTCTCTTGTTGTTATATGAGGATATTTCCTTTTTCACCATGTGCCCCTATGGGCTCCCAAATATCACTTTGCACAATCCACGACAACAGTGTTACCAAACTGTTCCAAGAATGGAAGGGTGGAATTCTGTGTGATGAAGTCACACATCAGAAAGCAATCTCTCAGAAAGCTTCTCTCTAGTTATTATCTGAGGATAATTCCTTTTCCACCTTGGGCCCCTATGGGCTCCCAAATACCACTTTGCAGATTCCTTGAAAAGAGTGTTAGCAAATTGCTTCCTGTGATATAAGTTGTAACACTGTGATATGAATTCACAGCCCAGAAAGAAGTTTCTCAGAAAGCTTCTTTCAGGCGTTGTGCTGATGTTATCTCCTTTACCAGCGAAGGCCTCAATATGATCCAAAGAAGCCCTTCTCATGTTCCTCAAAAACAGTGTTAATGGACTGCTCCACAAAACGTAAATGTAACTCTGTGAGATGATTTCACACATCACGAAGAAGTTTCTAAGAATGCTTCTTTCAGGTTTTCAACTGTGGATATTTCCTCTCTCACTGTAAGCTTTATTGCGCTAAGAGGTATCCCCCTGCAGATTTCCTACAAAACTGTGTTAGTAAACTGATCACTGAGGAGAAACGTGTAACTCGGTGAGTTGCATTCACACATGGCAATGCGGTTTCTCAGAAGGCTTCTTCCAGTTTTGATCTGAGGATATTTCCTTTTTCACCATAGACCTCACTGAGCTCCCAAATATCACTTTGCAGAATCCACGACAACAGTGTTAGCAAACTGTTCCAAGAAGGGAAGGGTGGAACTCTGTGTGATGAAGTCACACATCAGAAAGCAAACTCTCAGAAAGCTTCTGTCTAGTTATTATGTGAGGATATTTCCTTTTCACCATGGGCCCCTATGGGCTCCCAAATATCACTTTGCAGAATCCACGACAACAGTGTTAGCAAACTGTTCCAAGAAGGAAAACGTGCAACTATGTGAGATGTAGTCACACATCAGAAAGCAATCTCACAGAAAGCTTCCCTCTAGTTATTATTTGAGGATATTTCCTTTTTCACCATGGGCTCCTATGGGCTCCCAAATATCACTTTGCAGATTCTACGAAAAGAGTGTTAGGTAACTGCTTCCTGAGTTCTAAGGTGTAACTCTGTGAGATGAATTCACATATCAGAAAGAAATTTCTGAGTACACACATCAGAAAGCAATCTCTCAGAAAGCCTCTCTCTAGTTATTATCTGAGCTTATTTGGCTTTTCACCATGGGCCCCTGATAGGCTACCATATATCAGTTTGCAGATTCCATGAAAAGATTGTTAGCAAACTTCTCCTGAGGTCTAAGTTGTAACTCTGTGAGGAGAATTCACAGATCAGAAAG
This sequence comes from Rhinopithecus roxellana, assembly GCF_007565055.1. NCBI lineage: Eukaryota > Metazoa > Chordata > Mammalia > Primates > Cercopithecidae > Rhinopithecus > Rhinopithecus roxellana. The sequence goes on from NC_044569.1 coordinate 20,376,308, forward strand.
AAGTTTCTCAGCAAGCTTCTGTCAAATTTTGAACTGATGATATTTCCTTTTTCAGCATAGGCCTCAATGCGATCCAAAGAAGCCCTTCTCAGTTTCCTCAAAGACAGTGTTATTGGCTGTTCCACGAAACATAAGTGTACTTCGGTGAGATGAATTCACACATCACCGAGAAGTTTCTAAGAAAGCTTCTTTCTAGGATGGCCGAATAGGAATATCTCCAGTCTCCAACTCTCCGCGCGAGCGACACAGAAGACCGGTGATTTCTGCAACTTCAACTGAGGTACTGGAGTCATCTCACTAGGGAGTGCCGGACAATCGGTGCTGGTCAGTTGCTGCAGCCTGGCCAGCGAGAGCTGAAGCAGGGCGAGGTATCGCCTCACCTGGGAAGCGCAAGGGGGAAGGATATCCCTTTTCCTAGCCAGGGGAACTGAGACACACAACACCTGGAAAATCGGGTAACTCCCACCCCAATACCGTGCTCTAAGCAAACGGGCACACCAGAAGAATGTATCCCTCACCTGGCCGGGAGGGTTCCATGACCACGGAGCCTCCCTCATTGTTAACACAGCAGTCTGCGGAGATTTAACCGCGAGGCAGCAGCGAGGCTGGGTGAGGGCCGCCTGCCATTGTTGAGACTTAAATAGTTAAACAAAGCTGCTGGGAAGCTCGAACTGGGTGGAGCTCACAGCAGCTCAAGGAAACCTGCCTGTCTCTATAGACTCCACCTCTGGGGGCAGCGCTCAGCTAAAAAAACAACAGGGGAATCCACAGAGGCCTGAGCAGACGTGAAGGACTCTGTCTGACAGCTTTGAAGAGAGCAGTGGATCTCCCAACACGGAGGTAGAGATCTGAGAACGGACAGACTGCATGCTCAAGTGGGTCACTGACCCCTGAGTAGCCTCACGGGGAGACATCCCCCACTAGGGGCAGTGTGACACCCCACACCTCACAGGGTGGAGTACACCCCTGAGAGGAAGCTTCCAAAGAAAGTATCAGACAGATACACTCGCTGTTCAGCAATATTCTATCTTCTGCAACCTCTGCTGCTGATACCCAGGCAAACAGGGTCTGGAGTGGACCTCAAGCAATCTCCAACTGACCTACAGCTGAGGGTCCAGACTGTCAGAAGGAACACTATCAAACAGGAAGGACACCTATACCAAAACCCCATCAGTACGTCACCATCATCAAAGACCAGAGACAGATAAAACCACAAAGATGGGGAAAAAGCAGGGCAGAAAAGCTGGAAATTCAAAAAATAAGAGCGCATCTCCCCTGCAAAGGAGCGCAGCCCATCGCCAGTAACGGATCGAAGCTGTTCGGAGAATGACTTTGACGAGATGAGAGAAGAAGGCTTCAGTCCATCAAACTTCTCAGAGCTAAAGGAGGAATTAGGTACCCAGTGCAAAGAAACTAAAAATCTTGAAAAAAGAGTGGAAGAATTGACAGCTAGACTAATTAATGCAGAGAAGGTCATAAACGAAATGACAGAGATGAAAACCATGACACGAGAAATATGTGACAAATGCACAAGCTTCAGTAACCGACTCGATCAACTGGAAGAAAGAGTATCAGCGATTGAGGATCAAATGAATGAAATGAAGCAAGAAGCGAAACCAAAACTAAAAAGAAGAAAAAGAAATGAACAAAGCCTGCAAGAAGTATGGGATTAGGTAAAAAGACCAAATCTACGTCTGACTGGGGTGCCTGAAAGTGAGGGGGAAAATGGAACCAAGTTGGAAAACACTCTTCAGGATATCGTCCAGGAGAACTTCCCCATCCTAGTAGGGCAGGCCAACATTCAAATTCTGGAAATACAGGGAACGCCACACGGATACTCCTCGAGAAGAGCAACTCCAAGACACATAATTTCCAGATTCACCAAAGTTGAAATGAAGGAAAAAATGTTAAGGGCAGCCAGAGAGAAAGATCGGGTTACCCACAAAGGGAAGCCCATCAGACTAACAGCAGATCTCTCGGCAGAAAATCTACAAGCCAGAAGAGAGTGGGGGCCAATATTCAACGTTCTTAAAGAAAAGGATTTTACACCCAGAATTTCATATCCAGCCAAACTAAGTTTCATCAGTGAAGGAGAAATAAAATCCTTTACAGATAAGCAAATGCTTAGAGATTTTGTCACCACCAGGCCTGCCTTACAAGAGACCCTGAAGGAAGCTCTAAACATGGAAAGGAACAACCGGTACCAGCCATTGCAAAAACAGGCCAAAATGTAAAGACCATCGAGGCTGGGAAGAAACTGCATCAACTAACGACCAAAATAAACAGTTAATATCATAATGGCAGGATCAAGTTCACACATAACACTATTAACCTTAAATGTAAATGGACTAAATGCTCCAACTAAAAGACACAGACTGGCAAACTGGATAAAGAGTCAAGACCCATCAGTCTGCTGTATTCAGGAGACACATCTCACATGCAGAGACAGACATAGGCTCAAAATAAAGGGATGGAGGAAGATCTACCAAGCAAATGGAGAACAAAAAAAAGCAGGGGTTGCAATCCTAGTCTCTGATAAAACAGACTTGAAACCATCAAAGATGATAAGAGGCAAAGAAGGCCATTACATAATGGTAAAGGGATCAATTCAACAGGAAGAGCTAACTCTCCTAAATATATATGCACCCAATACAGGAGCACCAAGATTCATAAAGCAAGTCCTTAGAGAATTACAAAGAGACTTAGACTCCCATACAATAATAATGGGAGACTTCAACACTCCACTGTCAACATTAGACAGATCAACGAGACAGAAACTTAACAAGGATATCCAGGAATTGAACTCATCTCTGCACCAAGCGGACCTAATAGACATCTATAGAACTCTCCACCCCAAATCAACAGAATATACATTCTTCTCAGCACCACATCGCACTTATTCCAAAATTGACCACATAATTGGAAGGAAAGCACTCCTCAGCAAATGTAAAAGAACAGAAATTATAACAAACTGTCTCACAGACCACAGTGCAATCAAACTAGAACTCAGGACTAAGAAACTCAACAAAACCGCTCAACTACATGGAACCTGAACAACCTACTCCTGAATGACTACTGAGTAAATAACGAAATGAAGGCAGAAATAAAGATGTTCTTTGAAACCAATGAGAACAAAGATACAACATACCAGAATCTCTAGGACACATTTAAAGCAGTGTGTACAGGGAAATTTATAGCACTAAATGCCCCCAAGAGAAAGCAGGAATGATCTAAAATTGACACTCTAACATCACAATTAAAAGAACTAGAGAGGCAAGAGCAAACACATTCAAAAGCTAGCAGAAGGCAAGAAATAACTCAGATCAGAGCAGAACTGAAGGAGATAGAGGCAAAAAAAACCCTCCAAAAAATCAATGAATCCAGGAGTTGGTTTTTTGTAAAGATCAACAAAATTGACAGACTGCTAGCAAGACTAATAAAGAAGAAAAGACAGAGGAATCAAATAGATGCAATAAAAAATGATAAAGGGGATATCACCAACGACCCCACAGAAATACAAACTACCATCAGAGGATACTATAAAAAGCTCTACGAAATCAACTACAAAATCTAGAAGAAATGGATAATTTCCTGAACACTTACACTCTCCCAAGACTAAACCAGGAAGAAGTTGAATCCCTGAATAGACCAATAGCAGGCTCTGAAATTGAGGCAACAATTAATCGCCTAAGCACCAAACAAAGTCCAGGACCAGATGGATTCACAGCTGAATTCTACCAGAGTTACAAAGAGGAGCTGGTACCATTCCTTCTGAAACTATTCCAATCAATAGAAAAAGAGAGAATCCTCCTGAACTCATTTTATGAGGCCAACATCATCCTGATACCAAGGCCTGGCAGAGACACAACAATAAAGAGAATTTTAGACCAATATCCCTGATGAACATGGGTGCAAAAATCCTCAATAAAATACTGGCAAACCAGATTCAGCAGCACATCCAAAAGCTTATCCACCATGATCAAGTGGGCTTCATCCCTGGGATGCAAGGCTGGTTCAACATTCGCAAATCAATAAACATAATCCAGCATATAAACAAAACCAAAGTCAAGAACCACATGATTATCTCAATAGATGCAGAAAAGGCTTTTGACAAAATTCAAGAGCCCTTCATGATAAAAACGCTCAATAAATTCGGTATTGATGGAACGTACCTCAAAATGATAAGAGCTATTTATGACAAACCCACAGCTAATATCATACTGAATGGGCAAAAACTGGAAAAATTCCCTTTGAAAACTGGTAAGAGACAGGGATGCCCTCTCTCACCAATCCTATTCAACATAGTGTTGGAAGTCCTGGTTAGGGCAATCAGGCAAGAGAAAGAAATCAAGGGTATTCAGTTAGGAAAAGAAGAAGTCAAATTGTCCCTGTTTGCAGATGACATGATTGTATATTTAGAAAACCCCATCGTCTCAGCCCAAAATCTCCCTAAGCTGATAAGCAACTTCAGCAAAGTCTCAGGATACAAAATTAATGGGCAAAAATCACAAGCATTCTTATACACCAGTAACAGTCAAGCAGAGAGCCAAGTCAGGAATGAAATTCCATTCACAATTGCTTCAAAGAGAATAAAATACCTAGGAATCCAACTTACAAGGGATGTAAAGGACCTCTTCAAGAGAACTACAAACCACTGTTCAGTGAAATCAAAGAGGACACAAACAAATGGAAGAACATACCATGCTCATGGATAGGAAGAATCAATATCGTGAAAATGGTCATACTGCCCAAAGTTATTTATAGATTTAATGTCATCCCATCAAGCTACCAATGAGTTTCTTCACAGAATTGGAAAAAACTGCTTTAAAGTTCATATGGAACCAAAAAAGAGCCCGCATTGCCAAGACAATCCTAAGTCAAAAGGACAAAGCTGGAGGCGTCACGCTACCTGACTTCAAACTCTACTACAAGGTTACAGTAACGATAACAGCATGGTACTGGTTCCCAAACAGAGCTATAGACGAATGGAACAGAACAGAGGCCTCAGAAATAATACCGCTCATCTACAGCCACCTGATCTTTGACAAACCTGAGAGAAAGAAGAAATGGGGAAAGGATTCCTATTTAATAAATGGTGCTGAGAAAATTGGCTAGCCATTAGTAGAAAGCTGAAACTGGATCCTTTCCGTACTCCTTATACGAAGATTAATTTCAGATGGATTAGAGACTTAAATGTTAGACCTAATACAGTAGAAACCCTAGAAGAAAATCTAGGTAGTACCATTCAGGACATAGGCATGGGCAAGGACTTCATATCTAAAACACCAAAAGCAATGGCAGCAAAAGCCAAAAACCAAGAACTTTCTAAGAATGTTTCTTTCTAGTTTTCATCTGAGGGTATTTCCTTTGTCACCGTAAGCTTCATTGTACTAAGAAGTATCCCATTGCAGATTTCCAGAAAACTGTGTTAGCAAACTGATCACTGAAGAGAAACGTGTAACTCTGAGTTGCATTCACAAATGGCAATGCAGTTTCTCAGAAGGCTTCTTTCCAGTTTTGATCTGAGGATATATCCTTTTTCACCATAGGCCTCAATGAGCTCCCAAATATCACTTTGCAGAATCCACGACAAGAGTGTTAGCAAACCGTTCCAAGAATGGAAGGGTGGAAATCTGTGTAATGAAGTCACACATCAGAAAGCAATCTCTCAGAAAGCTTCTCTCCAGTGATTATGTGAGGATATTTCTTTTTCACCATGGGCCCCTAAGGTCTCCCAAATATCACTTTGCAGATTCCACGAAAATAGTGTTAGCAAACAGCTTCCTGAGGTCCAAGTTGTAACACAGTGAGACGAATTCAGAGATCAGAAAGAAGTTACTCAGAAATATTCTTTCACCTTTTGAACTGATGATATTTCCTTTATCAGTGTATGCCTCAATACGATCCAAAGAAGTCCTTCTCAGGTTCCTCAAATACAGTGTTAATGGACTCATCCATGAAACATAAGTGTAACTCTGTGAGATGAACTCACACTTCACCAAGAAGTTTCAAGGAAAGCTTCTTTCCAGCTTTCCTCTGAGGATATTTCCTTCCTCACTGTAAGTTTCATTGCGCTAAGAAGTATCCCATTGCACATTTCCAGAAAACTGTGTTAGCAAACTAATCACTGAAGAGAAACGTGTAACTCTGTGAGTTGCATTTACACATGGCAATGCAGTTTCTCAGAGGGCTTCTTTAAAGTTTTCATCTTAGGATATTTCCTTTTTCACCAAAGCCCTCAATGAGCTCCCAAATATCACTGTACAGAATCCACGACAACAGTGTTAGCAAACTGTTCCAAGAAGGGGAGGGTGTAACTCTGTATGTTGAAGTCACACATCAGAAAGCAATCTCTCAGCAAGCTTCTCTCTAGTTATTATCTGAGGTTATTTCCTTTTTCACCACGGGCCCATATGGTCTCCAAAATATCACTTTGCAGAATCCACGACAACAGAGTTAGCAAGTGTTCCAAGAAGGGAAGGGTGGAACTCAGTGTGATGAAGTCACACATGAGAAAGCAATCTCTCAGAAAGTTTCTCTCTAGTTTTTATGTGAGGATATTTCCTTTTTCACCATGTTCCCCTCTGGGCTCCCAAATATCACTTTGCAGAATCCACAACAACAGTGTTAGAAAACAGTTCCAAGAAGGGAAGTGTGGAACTCTATGTGATGAAGTCACACATCCGAAAACAATCTCTCAGAAAGCTTCTCTCTAGTTATTATCTGAGGATATTTCCTTTTTCATCATGGACCCCTATGTGTGCCCAAATATCACTTTGCAGAATCCACGACTACAGTGTTAGCAAACTGTTTCACGAAGAGAAGGATGGAACTCTGTGTGATGAACTCACTCATCATGAAGCAATCTCTCAGAAAGCTTCTCTCTAGTTATTATTTGAGGATTTTTCCTTTTTCAGTATGGGCCCCTATGGGCTCCCAAATATCACCTTGCAGGTTGAACGAAATGAGTGTTAGCAAACTGCTTCCTGAGGTTTAAGTTGTAAGTCTGTGAGATGAACTCACTGATCAGAAAGAAGTTTCTCAGAAAGCTTCTTTCACGTTTTGAACTGATGGAATTTCCTTTATCAGCGTAGGCCTCAATGCGATCCAAAGAAGCCCGTGTCAGTTTCCCCAAAGACAGTGTTAATGGACTGCTCCACGAAACATAAGTGTAACTCTGTGAGATGAATTCACACATCACCAAGAAGTTTCTAAGAAAGCTTCTTTCTAGTTTTCATCGGAGGATATTTCCTTTGTCACCATAAGCTTCATAGCGCTAATACGTATCTAATTGCAGATTCCAAGAAAATTTTGTTAGCAAACTGATCACTGAAGAAAAAAGTGTAACTCTGTGAGTTGCTTTCACACATGGCAATGCAGTTTCTCAGAAGGCTTCTTTCCAGTTTTCATCTAAGGATATTTCCTTTTTCACCATAGCCCTCTATGAGCTCCCAAATATCAAGTTGCAGAATCCACGACAAGTGTTTCAGTAAACTGTTCCAAGAAGGAAAGGGAGAAACTCTGTGTGATGAAGCCACACACCAGAAAGCAATCTCTCAGAAAGCTTCTCTCTATTTATTATGTAAGGATATTTTCTTTTTCACCATGGGCCTCTCCGGGCTCCCAAATATCACTTGGCAGAATCCAAGACAACAGTGTTAGCAAAGTGTTCCAAGACGGGAAGGGTGGAACTCTGTGTGATGAAGTCACACATCAGAAAGCAATATCTCAGAAAGCTACTCTCTAGTCATTATGTGAGGATATTCCCTTTTTCACCACGGGCCCTTATGTGCTCCCAAATATCACTTTGCATCATCCACGACAACAGTGTTAGCAAACTGTTCCAAGAAGGGAAGGGTGGAACTCTGTGTGATGAAGTCACACATCAGAAAGTAAAGTGTGAGAAAGTTTCTCTCTAGTTATTATGTGAGGATGTTTCCTTTTTCACCATGGACCCCTATGGGATCCCAAATATCACCTTGCAGAATCCACGACAACAATGTTAGCAAACTGTTCCAGGAAGGGAAGAATGGAACTCTGTGTGATGAAGTCACACATCAGAAAGGAATCTCTCAGAAAGCTTCCCTCTAGTTATTTTGTGAGGACATTTCCTTATTCACCATGGACGCATACGGGTTCCCAAATATCACTTTGCAGATTCCACGAAAAGAGTGTTAGCAAACTGCTTCCTTAGTTCTAAGTTGTAACTCTGTGAGATGAATTCACAGATCAAAGAAGTTTCTCAGAAACCTTCTTTCACGTTTTGAAATGATGATATTTCCTTTATCAGCGTAGGCCTCAATATGATCCGAAGAAGCCCTTCTCAGGTTCCTCAAAGACAGTGTTAATGTACTACTCCACGAAACATAAGTCTAACTCTGGGATATGAATTCACACATCACCAAGAAATTTCTAAGATAGCTTCTTTCTCGTTTTCATCTGAGGATATTTCCTTTGTCACCAGAAGCTTCATTGCGCTATGAAGTATACCATTGGAGATTGCCAGAAAACATTGTTAGCAAACTGATCACTGAGGAGAATCCTTTAACTCTGTGATTTGCATTGACACATGGCAATGCAGTTTCTCAGAAGGCTTCTTCCCAGTTTTGATCTGAGGATATTTCCTTTTTCACCATAGCCCTCAATGAGCTCCCAAATATCACTTTGCAGAATCCACGACAATAGTGTTAGCAAACTGTTCCACGAAGGGCAGGGGGGAACTCTGTGTGATGAAGTCGCACATCAGAAAGCAATCTCTCAGAAAGCTTCTCTCTAGTTATTATCTGAGGATATTTCCTTTTTCACCATGGGCCCCTATGCGCTCCCAAATATCACTTTGCGGAATCCGGGACAACAGTGTTAGCAAACTTTTCCAAGTAGGGAAGGGTGGAACTCTGTGTGATGAAGTCACACATCAGAAAGCAATCTCTCAGAAAGCTTCTCTCTAGTTATTATATGAGGATATTTTCTTTTTCACCTTGGGCCCCTATGGGCTCCAAAATACCACTTTGCATAATGAACGACAAGAGTGTTAGCAAACTGTTCCAAGAAGAGAAGGGAGGAACTCTGTGTGATGAAGTCACACATCACAAAGCAATCTCTCCGAAAGCTTCTCTCTACTTATTATCTGAGGATATTTCCTTTTTGACCATGGGCCCCTATGGGTACACAAATATCACTTTGCAGAATCCACGACAACAGTGTTAGCAAACTGTTCCCAGAAGGGAAGGGTGTAATTCTGTATGATGAAGTCACACTTCAGAAAGCAATCTCTCTGAAAGCTTCTATCTAGTTATTATCTGAGGATATTTCCTTTTTCACCGTGGGCCCCTATGGGCTCCTAAATATCACTTTGCAGATTCCACGAAAAGAGTGTTAGCAAACTGCTTCCTGTGGTCTAAGTTTTTACTCAGTGAGATGAATTCACATATCAGAAAGAAGATTCTCAGAAAGCTTCTTTCACGTTTTGAACTGATGACATTTCCCTTATCAGTGTAGGCCTCAATACAATCCAAAGAAGCCCATCTCAGTTTCCTCAAAGACAGTGTTAATGGACTGCTCCACGTAACGTAACTCTTTGAGATGAATTCACACATCACCAAGAATTTTCTAAGAGAGCTTCTTTCTAGTTTTCATCTGAGGATATTTCCCTTGTCACGGTAAGTTTCATTGCGCTAAGAAATATCTAGTTGCAGATTTCCAGAAAACTGGGTTAGCAAACTGACCACTGAAGAGAAACGTGTAACTCTGTGAGTTGCCTTCACACATGGCAATGCAGTTTCACAGAAGGCTTCCTTGCAGTTTTCATCTGAGGATATTTCCTTTTTCACCATAGCCCTCAATTAGCTCCCAAATATTTCCTTGCAGAATCCACGACAACAGTGTAAGCAAAATGTTCCAAGAAGGGATGGGTGGAACTCTGTGTGATGAAGTCACACATCAGAAAGCAATCTCTCAGAAACCTTCTCTCTAGATATTATGTGAGGATGTTTCCTTTTTCACCATGGGACCCTAAGGGCTCCCAAATATCACTTTGCAGAGTCCAAGACAACAGTGTTAGCAAACTGTCCAAAAAAGGGAAGGGTGGAATTCTGTGTGATGAAGTCACACATCAGAATGCAATCTCTCAGAAAACTTCTCTCTAGTTATTATTTGTGGATATTTCCTTTTAGACAACAGTGTTAGCCAAACGTCCAAAGGGGAATTTGTGTGATTGAAGTCACAAATCAGAAAGCAATTTCTCAGAAAGCTTCTTCTAGTTATTAAGTGCGGATACTTTTCTTTTCCACAATGAGACCCCTACACAGGGCTATCAAATATCACTTTTGCAGATTCCACGAAAAGCAGTTGTTAGCAAACTGATTCCTTAGGTCTAAGTTGTAACTCTGTGAGATGAAAGTCGCACTTCAGAAAGAAGATTCTCAGAAAGTTTCTTTCACGTTTTGAACTAACGATATTTCCTTTATCAGCATAGGCCTCACTACGATACAAAGAAGCCCTTTTCAGGTTCCTCAAAGACAGTGTTAATGGACTGCTCCATGAAATATAAGTGTAACTCTGTGGGATGAATTCACACATCACCAAGAAGTTTCCAAGAAAGCCTCTTTCTAGTTTTCATCTGAGGATATTTCCTGTGTCACGGTAAGCTTCATCCGCTAAGAAGTATCTAATTGCAAATTTCCAGAAAACTTTGTTAACAAACTGACCACGGAAGAGAAACGTGTAACTCTGTGAGTTGCATTCACACGTGGCAATGCAGTTTCTCAGAAGGCTTCTTTCCAGTTTTAATCTGAGGATATTTCCTTTTTCATCATAGCCCACAATGAGCTCCCAAATATCACGTTGCAGAATGCACGACAACAGTGTTAGCAAACTGTTCCAAGAAGGGAAGGCTGGATCTCTGTGTGATGAAGTCACACATCAGAAAGCAATCTCTCAGAAAGCTTCTCTCTAGTTATTTTGTGAGGATAATTCCTCTTTCACCATGGGCCCCTATGGGCTCCCAAATATCACTTTGCAGAATGAACGACAACAGTGTTAGCAAACAGTTCCAGGAAGGGAAGGGTGGAACTCTGTGTGATGAAGCGACACATCAGAAAGCAATCTCTCAGAAAGTTTCTCTCTAGTTATTATGTGATGATATTTCCTTTTTCACATTGGCCCCTATGTGCTCCCAAATATCACTTTGCAAATTCCACGAAAAGAGTGTTAGCAAACGGCTTCCTGAGATCTATGTTTTAACTCTGTGAGATGAATTCACAGATCAGAAAGAAGTTTCTCAGAAAGCTTCTTGCACGTTTTGAACTGATGATATTTCCTTTATCAGCGTATGCCTCAATGCGATCCAAAGAGCCCTTCTCAGGTTCCTCAAAGACAATGTTAATGGAGTGTTCCATGAAACATAAGTGTAACTCTGAGAGATGAATTCACACATTACCAAGAAGTTTCTAAGAAAACTTCCTTCTAGTTTTCCTCTGAGGATATTTCCTTTCACACCACAAGCTTCATTGCACTAATTAGCATCTAATTGCAAATTTCCAGAAAACTGTGTTAGAAAACTGATTACTGAAAAGAAAAGTGTAACTCTGTGAGTTGCATTCACACATGGGAATGCAGTTTCTCAGAAGGCTTCTTTCCAGTTCTGATGTGAGGATATTTCCTTCTTCACCATAGCCCTCAATGAGCTCACAAATACCACTTTGCAGAATCCACGACAACAGTGTTAGCAAACTGTTCCAAGAAGGGAAGGGTGAAACTCTCTGTGATGAAGTCACACATCAGAAAGCAATCTCGCAGAAAGCTTCTCTCTAGTTATTATTTGAGGATAATTCCTTTATCACCATTGGCCCCTATGGGCTCTGAAATATCACTTGGCAGAATCCACGACAACAGTGTTAGCAAACTGTTCCAAGAAGGGAAGGATGGAACGCTGTGTGATGAAGTGAAACATCAGAAAGCAATCTCTCAGAAAGCTTCTCTCTAGTTCATATCTGGGGATATTTCATTTTTCACCATGGGCAACTATGGGCTCCCAAATATCACTTTGCAGATTCCACGAAAAGAGTGTCATCAAACTGCTTCCTGAGGTCTACGTTGTAAATCTGTGAGATGAATTCACAGATCAGAAAGAAGTTTCTCAGAATGCTTCTTTCACATTGTGAACTGATGATATTTCCTTTATCAATGTAGGCCTCAATATGATCCTAAAAACCCTTCCCATGTACCTCAAAGACAGTTTTAATGCACTGCTCCACGAAACATAAGCGTAACTCTGTGCGATGAATTCACACATCACCAAGAAGTTTCTCAGAAAGCTTGTTTCTAGTTTTCATCTGAGGGTATTTCCTTTGTCACTGCAAGCTTCATTGCGTTAAGCAGTATCTAATTGTAGATTTCCAGAAAATTGTGTTAGCAAACTGATCATTGAGGAGAAACTTGTAACTCTGTGAGTTGCATTCAGACATGGCAATGCAGTGTCTCAGAAGGCTTCTTTCCAGTTTTGATCTGAGGATATTTCCTTTTTCACCATAGCGCTCAATGAGCTCCCAAATATCACTTTGCAGGATCCACGACAACAGTGTTATGAAACTCTTCCAAGGAGTGAAGTGTGGAACTCTGTGTGATGAAGTCACAGATCAGAAAGCAATCTCCCAGAAAGCTTCTCTCTAGTTATTATCTGAGGATATTTCCTTTTTCACCATGGGCCCCTATGGGCTCCCAAATATCCCTTTGCAGAATCCACGACAACAGTGTTAACACACTGATCCAAGAAGGGAAGGGTGGAACACTGTTTGATGAAGTCACACATCAGAAAGCAATCTCTCACAAAGCTTCTCTCTAGTTATTATCTGAGGATACTTCCTTTTTCACCATGGGCCCCTAAGCCTCCCAAATATCCCTTTGCATATTCCAGGAAAAGAGTGTTAGGAAACACCTTCCTGAGGACTGACGTGTAATTCTTTTAGATGAATTCACAGATCAAAAAGCAGTTTCTCAGAAAGCTTCGTTCACGCTTTGAACTGATGGTATATCCTTTATCACCATAGGCCTCAATACGATCCAAAGAGGCCCTTCTCAGGTTCCTCAAAGACAGTGTTAATGGACTGCTCCACGAAATATAAGTGTAACACTGTGAGGTGAATTGACACATCACCAAGGAGTTTCTAAGAAAGCTTCTCTCTAGTTTTCATCTGAGGGTATTTCCTTTGTCACCTTAACCTTCATTGCGCTAAGAAGTATCTAACTGCAGATTTCCAGAAAACTGTGCTAGCAAACTGATCACTGAAGAGAAACGTGTAACTCTAGGAGTTCCATTCCACATGGCAATGCAGTTTCTCAGAAGGTTTCTTTCCAGTTTTAATCTGAGGATATTTCCTTTTTCACCATAGCCCTGAATGAGCTCCCAAATATCACATTGCAGAATCCACGACAACAGTTTTAGCAAACTATTCCAAGAAGGGAAGTGTGGAACTCTGTGTGATGAAGTCACACATCAGAAAGCAATCTCTCAGAAAGCTTCTCGCTGTTTATTACGTGAGGATACTTCCTTTTTCACCATGGGCCCCTATGGGGTCCCAAATATCACATTGCAGAATCCTCGACAACAGTGTTAGCAAACTATCCCAAAAAGGCAAGGGTGGAACTCTGTGTGATGAAGTCACACATCAGAAAGCAATCTCTCAGAAAGCTTCTCTCTGGTTATTATGTGAGGATATTTCCTTTTTCACCATGGGCCCCTAAGGGCTCCCAAATATCACTTTGGAGATTCCACGAAAAGAGTGTTAGCAAAGTGCTTCCGGAGGTCTACGTTGGATCTCTGTGAGATGAATTCACGGATCCGAAAGAAGTTTCTCAGAAAGCTTCTTTCACGTTTTGAACTGATGATATTTCCTTTATCAGCGTGGCCCTCAATGGGATCCAAAAAAGCCCTTCTCAGATTCCTCAAAGACAGTGTTAATGGACTGCTCCACGAAACATAAGTGTAACTCTGTGAGATGAATTCACACATCACCAAGAAGTTTCTAAGAAAGCTTCTTTCTGGGTTTCATCTCTGTATATTTCCTTTGTCACCGTCAGGTTCATTGCGCTATGAAATACCAAATTGCAGATTTCCAGAAAACTGTGTTAACAAACTGATCACAGAAGAGAAACGTGTAACTCTGTGAGTTTCATTCACACATGGCAATGCAGTTTCTCAGAAAGCTTCTCTTTAGTTATTATGTGAGGATAATTCCTTTTTCACCCTAGCCCTCAATGAGCTCTCAAATATACCTTTGCAGAATCCACGAGAACAGTGTTAGCAAACTGTTCCAAGAAGTGAAGTGTGGAACTCTGTGTGATGAAGTCACACATCAGAAAGCAATCTCCCAGAAAGTTTCTCTGTAGTTATTATGTGAGAACATTTCCTTTTCCACCAGGGGCCCCTATGGGCTACCAAATATCACTTTGCAGATTCCACGAAAAGAGTGTTAGCAAACTGCTTCTTGAGGCATAGCTTGTAACTCTGTGAGATGAATTCACAGATCAGAAAGAAGTTTCTCAGAAAGATTCTTTCACGTTTTGAACGGATGAAATTTCCTTTATCAGCGTAGGCCTCAATGCGATCCAAGGAAGCCCTTCTCAGCTTCCTCAAAGACAGTGTTAATGGACTGCTCCATGAAACATAAGTGTAAGTCTGTGAGATGAATTCACACATCATCAAGAAGATTCTAAGAAACCTTCTTTCTAGTTTTCATCTGAGGATATTTCCTTTGTCACCGTAAGCTTCATTGTGCTAAGAAGTATCCCAATGCAGATTTCCAGAAATCTTTGTTAGCAAACTGATCACTGAATAGAAACGTGTAACTCTGTGAGTTGCATTCACATATGGTAATACAGTTTCTAGAAGGCTTCTTTCCAGTTGTCATCTGAGGATATTTCCTTTTTCACCATAGCCCTCAATGAGCTCCCAAATATCACTCTGCAGAATACACCACAACAGTGTTAGCAAACTGTTCCAAGAAGGGAAGGGTGGACCTCTGCGTGATGAAGTCACACATCAGAAAGCAATCTCTCAGAAAGCTTCTGTCTAGTTATTATTGGAGGATATTTCCTTTTTCACCATGGGTCCTATGGGCTCCCAAATATCACTTTGCAGATTCCACGAAAGGAGTTTTAGCAAACTGCTTCCTGAGGTCTAAGTTGTAACTCTGTGAGACGAATTCACAGATCAGAATGTTTCTCAGAAAGCTTCTTTCACATTTTGAACTGATAATATTTCCTTTATCAGCGTTGGCCTCAATACGATCAAAAGAAGGCCTTCTCAGGATCCTCAGAGAGAGTGTTAATGGACTGCTCCACGAAACATAAGTGTAACACTGTGAGATGAATTCACACATCACCAAGAAGTTTCTATGAAAGCTTCTTTCTTGTTTTTTATCTGAGCATATTTCCTTTGTCACCGTAAGCTTCATTGCGCTAAGAAGTATCTCACTGCAGATTTCCAGAAAACTTTGTTAGCAAACTGATCACTGAAGAGAAACGTGTAACTCTGTGAGTTGCATTCACACATGGCAATGCAGTTTCTCAGAAGGCTTCCTTCCAGTTTAAATCTGAGGATATTTCCTTTTTCACCATAGCCCTCCATGAGCTCCCACATATCACTTTGCAGAATATTCGACAACAGTGTTAGCAAACTGTTCCAAGAAGAGAAGGGTGGAACTCTGTGTGATGAAGTCACCCATCAGAAAGCAATCTCTCAGAACGCTTCTCTCTGGTTATTATGTGAGGATATTTCCTTTTTCACCATGGACCCCTATCGGCTCCGAAACATCAGTTTGTAGATTCCACGAAAAGAGTGCTAGCAAACTGCTTTTGAGGTCTTAGTTTTAATTCTGTGAGATGAATTCACAGATCAGAAATAAGTTTCTCAGAAAGCTTCTTTCTCGTTTTTAACTGATGATATTTCCTTTGTCAGTGTAGGCCTGAATACGATCCAAAGAACCCCTTCTCAGTTTCCTCAAAGACAGTGTTAATGGACTACTCCAGGAAACATAAGAGTAACTCGGTGAGGTGAATTCACACATCACCAAGAAGTTTCTACGAAAGCGTCTTTCTAGTGTTCTTCTGAGGATATTTCCTTTGTCACCATAAGCTTCATTGCTCTAAGAAGTATCTAATTGTAGATTTCCAGAAAACTGTGATAGCAAACTGATCACTGAAGAGAAACGGGTAACTCTGTGAGATGCATTCACCCATGTCAATGCAGTGTCTCAGAAGGCTTCTTTCCGGTTTTGATCTGAGGATATTGACTTTTTCACCATAGCCCTCAATGGGCTCCCACATATCACTTTGAGGAATCCACGACAACAGTGTTAGCAAACTGTTCCAAGAAGGGAATGGTGGAACTCTGTGTGATGAAGTCACACATCAGAAAGCAATCTCTCAGAAAGCTTCCCTCTAGTTATTATGTGAGGATATTTCATTTTTCACCATCGGCCCCTATGGACTCCCAAATATCGCTATGCAGAATCCACGACAAAGTGTTAACAAACTGTTTCAAGAAGGGAAGGGTGGAACTCTGTGAGATGAAGTCACACACCAGAAAGCAATCTCTCAGAAAGCTTCTCTCCAGTTATTATGTGAGGATACTTCCTTCTCACCGTGGGCTCCTAGGGTCTCCCATATATTAATTTGCAGAGTCCACGTAAACAGTGTTAACAAACTGTTCCAAGAAGGGATGGGTTGAACTCTGTGTGATGAAGTCACCCGTCAGAAAGCAATCTCTCAGAAAGCTTCTCTCTAGTTATTATCTGAGGATATTTCCTTTTTCACCATTCACCCCTAAGGGCTCCCAAATATCACTTTGCAGATTCCATGAAAAGAGTGTTAGCAAAGTGCTTCCTGAGGTCTAAGGTGTAACTCTGTGAGATGAATCCACAGATAAGAAAGAATTTTCTCAAAAAGCTTCTTTCAAGTTTTGAACTGATGATATTTCCTTTATCAGCGTAGGCCTCGATACGATCCAAAGAATCCCTTCCCAGGGACCTCAAAGACAGTGTTAATGGACTGCTCCCCGAAACATAAGTGTAACTCTGTGAGATGAATTCACACATCACCAAGAAGTTTCTAAGAAAGTTTCTTTGAAATTTTCATCTTAGGATATTTCCTTTGTCACCGTAAACTTCATTGCCCTAAGAAGTATCTAATTGCAGATGGCCAGAAAACTGTGTTAGCAAACTGATTACTGAAGAGAAACGTGTAACTCTGTGAGTTGAATTCACACGTGGCAATGCAGGTTCTCAGAATGCTTCTTTCCAGTTTTCATATGAGGATATTTCCTTTTTCACCACAGCCCTCAATGAGCTCCCAAATATCACTTTGCAGAATCCAGAAGAGTGTTAGCAAACTGTTCCAAGAACGGAAGTGTGAAACTCTGTGTGATGAAGTCACACATCAGAAAGCAATCTCTCAGAAAACTTCTCTCTGGTTATTATGGGAGGATATTTCCTATTTCACCACGGGCCCCTATGGTCTCCCAAATATCACTTTGCAGATTCCACGAAAAGAGAGTTAGCAAACTGCTTCCTGAGGTCTAAGGTGTAACTCTGTGAGATGAATTCACAGATCAGAAATAAGTTTCTCAGAAAGCTTCTTTCACGCTTTGAACTGATGGTATATCCTTTATCACCATAGCCCTCAATACGATCCAAGGAAGCCCTTCTCAGGTTCCTCAAATACAGTAATAATGGACTGCTCCACGAAACATAAGTGTAACTCTGTGGGATGAATTCACACATCACCAAGAAGTTTCTAAGAAAGCTTCTTACTAGTTTTCATCTGAGGATATTTCCCTTTTCACCGTAAGCTTCATTGCGCTAAGAAGTATCTAATTACAGATTTCCAGAAAACTGTGTTAGCAAACTGATCAGTGAAGAGAAAAGTGTAACTCTGTGAGTTGTATTCACACATGGCAATGCTGTTTCTCAGAATTCTTCCTTCCAGATATGATGTGAGGATATTTCCTTTTTCACCAGAGTCCTCAATGAGCTCCCAATTATCAATTTGCAGAATCCACGACAACAGTGTTAGCAAACTGTTCCAAGAAAGTAATGGTGGAACTCTATGTAATGAAGTCACACAGAAAGAATCTCTCAGAAAGCTTCTCTCTAGTTATTATGTGAGGATATTTCCGTTTTCATCATGGGCCCCAATGGGTTCCCAAATATCACTTTGCAGAATCCATGACAACAGTGTAAAGAAACTGTTCCAAGAAGGGAAGTGTGGAACTCTGTGTGATGAAGTCACACACCTGAAAGCAATCTCTGAGAAAGCTTCTCTCCAGTTATTATCTGAGGATATTTCCTTTTTCACCAAGGGCTCCTATGGACTCCCAAATATCACTTTGCAGATTCCACAAAAAGAGTGTTAGCAAACTGATTCCTGAGGTCTAAGGTGTAACTCTTTTAGATGAATTCACAGATCAGAAAGAAGTTTCTCAGAAAGCTTCTTTCAGGTTTTGAACTGACGATATTGCCTTTATCAGCGTAGGCCTCAATGGGATCCAAAGAAGCCCTTCTCCGCTTCCTCAAAGACAGTGTTAACGGACTGCTCCACGAAAGAAAAGTTTAACTCTCTGAGATGATTTCACACATCACCAAGAAGTTTCTCAGAAAGTTTCTTTCTAGTTTTCCTCTGAGGATATTTCCTTTGTCACCGTAATCTTCATTGGTTCACTTGTTCACTTCTTAGTAATCGTCACTTCTTAGCATCCCATTGCAGATTTCCGGAAATCTTTGTTAGCAAACTGATCACTGAAGAGAAAAGTGTGACTCTGTGAGTTGCATTCACACATGGCAGTGCAGTTTTTCAGAAGGCTTCTTTCCATTTTTCTTCTGAGGATATTTCCTTTTTCACCATAGCCCTCAATGAGCTCCCAAATATCACTTTGCAGAATCCACGACAACAGTGTTAGCAAACTGTTCCAAGAAGGGAAGGGTGGAACTGTGTGTGATGAAGTCACACATCAGAAAGCAATCTCTCAGAAAGCTTCTCTCTAGTTATTATCTGAGGATATTTCCTATTTCACCATGGGCCCCTATGGGCTCCCAAATATCACTTTGCAGAATACACGACAACAGTGTTAGCAAACGGTTCCAAGAAGGGAAGGGTGGAACTCTGTGTGATGAAGTCACACATCAGAAAACAATGTCTCAGAAAGCTTCTCTCCATTTAATATGTGAGGATATTTACTTTTTCATCATGGGCCCCTATGGGCACCCAAATATCACTTTGCAGAATCCAGGACAGCAGTGTTGGCAAACTGTTCCAAGAAGGGATGTGTGGAACTCTGTGTGATGAAGTCACCCATCATAAAGCAATCTCTCAGAAAGCTTCTCTCTAGTTCTTATGTGAGGAGATTTCCTTTTTCACCATTGGCCCCTATGGGCTCCCAAATATCACTTTGCAGAATCCACGACCACAGTGTTAGCAATCTGTTCCAAGAAGGGAAGGGTGGAACTCTCTCTGATGAAGTCACACATCAGAAAGCAGTCTCTGAGAAAGCTTCTCTCTATTTAGTATGTGAGGATATTTCCTTTTTCACCATGGGCCCCTTTGGGCTCCAAATATCACTTTGCAGATGCCACGAAAAGAGTGTTAGCAAACTGCTTCCTGAGGTCTAAGGTGTAACTCTGTGAGATGAATTGACAGATCATAAGGAAGTTTCTCAGAAACCCTCTTTCATGTTTTGAACTGATGATATTACCTTTACCTGCGTAGGACACAATGCGATCCAAAGAAGCCCTTCACAGTTTCCTCAAAGAGAGTGTTAATGGACTGATCCAAGAAACATAAGTGTTACTCTGTGAGATGAATTCATCCATCACCAAGAAGTTTCTAAGAAAGCTTCTTTCTAATTTTAATCTGAGGATTTTTCCTTTGTCACCATAAGCTCCTTTGCACTAAGTATCCCACTTCCGATTTCCAGAAAACTGTGTTACAAACTGGTCAGTGAAGAGAAACGTGTAACTCTGTGAGTTGCATTCACACATGGCAAAGCAGTTTCTCAGAAGGCTTCCTTCCAATTTTGATCTGAGGATATTTCCTTTTTCACCATAGACCTCAAAAGCTCCCAAATATCACTTTGCAGAATCCACAACAATAGTGTTAGCAAACTGTTCCAAGAAGCAAAGGGTGGAACTCTGTGTGATGAAGTCACACATCAGAAAGCAATCTCTCAGAAAGCTTCTCTGTAGTTATTATGTGAGGATATTTCCTTTTTCACCATGGGCCCCTATGGGCTCCCAAATATCACTTTGCAGAATCCACGACAACAGTGTTAGCAAACTGTTCCAAGAAGGGAACCGTGGAACTCTGTGTGATGAACTGACACATCTGAAGCAATCTCTCTGAAAGCTTCTCTCTTGCTATTATGTGAGGATACACCGCTTCCACCCTGGGCCCCTATGGGCTCCCAAATATCACTTTGCAGATTCCACGAAAAGAGTGTTAGCAAACTGCTTCCTGAGGAATAAGATGTAAATCTGTGAGATGAATTCACAGATCAGAAAGAAGTTTCTCAGAAAGCTTCTTTCACATTTTGAACTGATGATACTTCCTTTTTCAGCATAGGCCTCAAAGCAATCCTAAGAAGCCCTTCTCAGTTTTCTGAAAGACAGTGTTAATGGACTGCTCAACGAAACATAAGTGTAACTCTGTGAGATGAATTCACACATCAACAAGAAATTTCTAAGAAAGCTTCTTTCTAGTTTTCCTCTGAGGATACTTCCTTTGTGACCGTAAGCTTCATTGCGCTAAGACGCATCCAGTTGCAGATTTCCAGAAAACTGTTTTAGCAAAGTGATAACTGAAGAAAAACGTGTAACTCTGTGAGTTGTCATTCACACGTGGCAATGGAGTTTCTCAGAAGGCTTCTTTCCAGTTTTGATCTGAGGATATTTCCTTTTTCACCATAGCCCTCAATGAGCTCCCAAATATCACTTTGCAGAGTCCACAACAACAGTGTTAGGAATCTGTCCCAAGAAAGGAAGGGTGGAATCTGTGTGATGAAGTCACACATCAGAAAGCAATCTCTCAGAAAGGTTCTCTCTGGTTATTATGTGAGGATATTTCTTTTTCCAATATGGGCCCCTATGGGCTCCCTAATATCACCTTGCAGAATCCACGACAACAGCGTTAGCAAACTGTTCCATCAAGGGAAGTGTGAAAATCTGTGTGATGAAGTCACACATCAGAAAGCAATCTCTCAGAAAGCTTCTCGCTAGTTATTATGTGAGGATATTTCCCTTTTCACCATGGGCCCTTTTGGCTCCCAAATATCACTTTGCAGAATCCACGACAACAGTGTTAGCAAACAGTTCCAAGAAGGGAACAGTGGAACTCTGTTTGATGAAGTCACACATCAGAAAGCAATCTCTCTGAAAGCTAATCTCTCCTTATTATGTGAGGATATTTCCTTTTTCTCCATGGGCCCCTATGGGCTCCCAAATATCACTTTGCAGAATACACGACAATAGTGTCAGCAGACTGTTCCAAGAAGGGAAGGGTGGAACTCTGTGTAATGAAGTCACACATCAGAAAGCAATCTCTCAGAAAGATTTTCTGTATTTATCATGTGAGGATAATTCCTTTTTCACCATGGGCCCCTATGGGCTCCCAAATATCACTTTGCAGATTCCACAAAACGAGTGTTAGCAAACTGCATCCTCAGGTCTAAGTTGTAACTCCGTGAGAAGAATGCACAGATCAGAAAGAGTTTTCTCAGAAAGCTTCTTTCACATTTTGTACTGTTGATATTTCCTTTATCAGTGTAGGCCTCAAAACGATCAAAGAAGCCTTTCTCAGGTTCCTCAAAGACAGTGTGAATGTACTGCTGCACGAAACATAGGTGTAATTCTGTGAGATGAATTCACACATCACCAAGATGTTAATAAGAAAGCTTCTTTCTAGTTTTCTTTTTTTTTTTTATTATACTGTAAGTTCTAGGATACTTGTGCATATCGTGCAGGTTTGTTACATATGTATATTTGTGCCATGTTGGTGTGCTTCACCCATCAACTCGTCAGCCCCCATCAATTCATCATTTATATCAAGTGTATCTCCCCAATGCAATCCCTCCCCTTTCCCCCCTCCCCATGATAGGCCCCAGTGTGTGATGTTCCCCTTCCCGAGTCCAAGTGATCTCATTGTTCAGTTCCCACCTATGAGTGAGAACATGCAGTGATTGGTTTTCTCTTCTTTTGACAGTTTGCTAAGAATGATGGTTTCCAGCTGCATCCATGTCCCTACAAAGGACGCAAACTCATCCATTTTCATGGCTGCATAGTATTCCATGATGTATATGTGCCACATTTTCTTAATCCAGTCTGTCACAGATGGACATTTGGGTTGATTCCAAGTCTTTGCTATTGTGAATAGTGCCGCAATAAACATACGTGTGCATGTGTCTTTGTAGTAGAATGATTTATAATCCTTTGGGTATATACCCAGTAGTGGGATGGCTGGGTCATATGGCACATCTAGTTCTAGATCTTTGAGGAATTGCCATACTGTTTTCCATAATGGTTTAACTAGTTTACAATCCCACCAACAGTGTAAAAGTGTTCCTATTTCTCCACATCCTCTCCAACAACTGTTGTTTCCTGATTTTTTAATGATTGCCATTCTAACTGGTGTGAGATGGTATCTCATTGTGGTTTTGATTTGCATTTCCGTGATGGCGAGTGATGATGAGCATTTTCTCATGTGTCTGTGAGCTGTATGAACGTCTTCTTTTCAGAAATGTCTGTTCATATCCTTTCCCCACTTTTTGATGGGGTTGTTTGTTTTTTCTAGTATATTTGTTTGAGTTCTTTGTAGATTCTGGATATTAGCCCATTGTCAGATGAGTAGATTGCAAAAATTTTCTCCCATTTTGTAGGTGGCCTGTTCACTCTGATGGTAGTTTCTTTTGCTGTGCAGAAACTCTTTAGTTTAATTAGATCACATTTGTCAATTTTGGCTTTTGCTGCCGTTGCTTTTGGTGTTTTAGACATGAAGTCCTTGCCCATGCCTATGTCCTGAATGGTAGTACCTAGATTTTCTTCTAGGGTTTTTATGGTATTAGGTCTAACATTTAAGTCTCTAATCCATCTTGAATTAATCTTCGTATAAGGAGTAAGGAAAGGATCCAGTTTCAGCTTTCTACTTATGGCTAGCCAATTTTCCCAGCACCATTTATTAAATAGGGAATCCTTTCCCCATTTCTTGTTTCTCTCCGGTTTGTCAAAGATCAGATGGCTGTAGATGTGAGGTACTATTTCTGAGGACTCTGTTCTGTTCCATTGGTGTATAGCTCTGTTTTGGTACCAGTACCATGCTGTTTTGGTTACCGTAGCCTTGTAGTATAGTTTGAAGTCAGGTAGCGTGACGCCTCCAGCTTTGCATTTTGCCCTAGGATTGTCTTGGCAATGCGGGCTCTTTTTTGGTTCCATATGAATTGTAAAGCAGTTTTTTCCAATTCTGTGCAGAAACTCATTGGTAGCTTGATGGGGATGGCATTGAATCTCTAAATAACCTTGGGCAGTATGGCCATTTTCACGATATTGATTCTTCATATCTATGAGCATGGTATGTTCTTCCATTTTTGTGTCCTCTTTGATTTCACTGAGCAGTGGTTTGTAGTTCTCCTTGAAGAGGTCCTTTACATCCCTTTTAAGTTAGATTCCTAGGTAATTTATCCTCTTTGAAGCAATTGTGAATGGAAGTTCATTCCTGATTTGGCTCCCTGCTTGTCTGTTACTGGTGTATAAGAATGCTTGTGATTTTTCCACATTAATTTTGTATCCTGAGACTTTGCTGAAGTTGCTTATCAGCTTAGGGAGATTTTGGGCTGAGACGATGGGGTTTTCTAAATATACAATCATGTCATCTGCAAACAGGGACAATATGACTTCTTCTTTTCCTAACTGAATACCCTTAATTTCTTTCTCTTGCCTGATTGCCCTAGCCAGAACTTCCAACACTCTGTTGAATAGGATTGGTGAGAGAGGGCATCCCTGTCTTGTTCCAGTTTTCAAAGGGAATTTTTCCAGTTTTTGCCCATTCAGTATGATATTAGCTGTGGGTTTGTCGTAAATAGCTCTTATTATTTTGAGGTACGTTTCATCAGTACCGGATTTATTGAGCGTTTTTAGCATGAAGAGCTGTTGAATTTTGTCACAAGCCTTTTCTGCATCTATTGAGATAATCATGTGGTTCTTGACTTTGGTTGTGTTTATATGCTGGATTATGGTTACTGATTGGCGAATGTTGAACCAGCCTTGCATCCCAGGGATGAAGCCCACTTGATCATGGTGGATAAGCTTTTGGATGTGCTGCTGAATCCAGTTTGCCAGTGTTTTATTGAGGATTTTTGCATCGATGTTCATCAGGGATATTGGTCTAAAATTCTCTTTTTTTGTTGTGTCTCTGCCAGGCTTTGGTATCAGGATGATGTTGGCCTCATAAAATGAGTTAGGGAGGATTCACTCTTTTTCTATTGATTGGAATAGTTTCAGAAGGAATGGTACCAGCTCCTCCTTGTACCTCTGGTAGAATTCAGCTGTGAATCCATCTGGTCCTGGACTTTTTTTGGTGGGTAGGCTATTAATTGTTGCCTCAATTTCAGAGCCTGCTATTGGTCTATTCAGGGATTCAACTTCTTCCTGGTTTAGTCTTTGGAGAGTGTAAGTGTCCAGGAAATTATCCATTTCTTCTAGATTTTCTAGTTGATTTGTGTAGAGGCGTTTATAGTATTCTCTGATGGTAATTTGTATTTCTGTGTGGTGGGTGGTGATATCCCCTTTATCATTTTTTATTGCATCTATTTCATTCTTCTCTCTTTTCTTCTTTATTAGTCTTGGTAGCGGTCTGTCAATTTTGTTGATCTTTTCAAAACCCCAACTCCTGGATTCATTAATGTTTTGGCCGGTTTTTGTGTCTCTATCTCCTTCCTTTCTGCTCTGATCTGAGTTACTTCTTGCCTTCTGCTAGCTTTTCAATGTGTTTGCTCTTGCCTCTCTAGTTCTTTTAATTGTGATGTTAGAGTGTCAATTTTAGATCTTTCCTGCTTTCTCTTGTGGGCATTTAGTGCTATAAATTTCCCTCTACACACTGCTTTAAATGTGTCCCAGAGATTCTGGTATGTTGTATCTTTGTTCTCATTGGTTTCAAAGAATATCTTTATTTCTGCCTTCATTTCGTCATGCACCCAGTAATCATTCAGGAGCAGATTGTTCATTTTCCATGTAGTTGAGCGGTTTTGATTGTGTTTCTTAGTCCTGAATTCTAGTTTGATTGCACTGTGGTCTGAGAGACAGTTTGTTATAATTTCTGTTCTTTTACATTTGCTGAGGAGTGCTTTACTTCCAATTATGTGGTCAATTTTGGAGTAAGTGTGATGTGGTGCTGAGAAGAATGTATATTCTGTTGATTTGGGGTGGAGAGTTCTATAGATGTCTATTAGGTCCGCTTGGTGCAGAGATGAGTTCAATTCCTGGATATCCTTGTTAACTTTCTGTCTCGTTGATCTGTCTAATGTTGACAGTGGAGTGTTGAAGTCTCCCATTATTATTGTATGGGAGTCTAAGTCTCTTTGTAATTCTCTAAGGACTTGCTTTATGAATTTGGGTGCTCCTGTGTTGGGTGCATATATAATTAGGAGAGTTAGCTCTTCCTGTTGAATTGATCCCTTTACCATTATGTAATGGCCTTCTTTGTCTCTTTTGATCTTTGATGGTTTAAAGTCTGTTTTATCAGAGACTAGGATTGCAACCCCTGCTTTTTTTTGTTCTCCATTTGCTTGGTAGATCTTCCTCCATCCCTTTATTTTGAGCCTATGTATGTCTCTGCATGTGAGATGGGTCTCCTGAATAAGCAGACTGATGGGTCTTGACACTTGATCCAGTTTGCCAGTCTGTGTCTTTTAATTGGAGGATTTAATCCATTTACATTTAAGGTTAATATTGCTATGCGTGAACTTGAACATGCCATTATGATATTAACTGGTTATGTTGTTCGTTAGTTGATGCAGTTTCTTCCTAGCCTCGACAGTCTTTACATTGTTGCATGTTTTTGCAATGGGTGGTACCGGTTGTTCCTTTCCATGTTTAGGGCTTCCTTCAGGGTCTCTCTGAGGATATTTCCTTTGTCACCGTAAGCTTCATTGCGCTAAAAACTATCCCACTGCAGATTTCCAGAAAACCTGTGTTAGCAAACAGATCACTGAAGAGAAACGTCTAACTCTGTGAGTTGCATTCACACATGGCAATGCAGTTTCTCAGAAGGCTTCTTTCCAGTTTTCATCTGAGGATATTTCCTTTTTCACCATAGCCCTCTATGAGCTCCCAAATAGCACTTTGCAGAATCCACGAAAACAGTGTTAGCAAACTGTTTCAAGAAGGGAAGGGTGGAACTCTGTGATGAAGTCACATATCAGAAAGCAATCTCTCATAAAGCTTCACTCTAGTTATTTTCTGAGGACATATCCTTTTTCACCATGGGCCTCGATGGGCTCCCAAATATCCCTTTTCAGATTCCACGAAAGGAGTGTTAGCAAACTGCTCCCTGAGGTTTAAGTTGTAACTTTGTGAGATGAATTGACAGATCAGAAAGAAGTTTCTCAGAAAGCTTCTTTCACGTTTTGAAGTAATGATATTTCCTTTATCAGCGTAGGCCTCAATGCGATCCAAAGAAACCCTTCTCAGGTTCTTCAAAGGCAGTGTTAATGAACTGCTATACAAAACATAAGTGTAACTCTTTGAGATGAATTCACACATCACCAAGAAGGTTCTCAGAATGCTTCTTTCTAGTTTTTATCTGAGGATATTTCCTTTGTCACCGAAAGCTTCATTGCACTAAGAAGTATCCAATTGCAGATTTCCATAAAACTGTGTTAGCAAACTGATCACTGAAGAGAAACGTGTAACTCTGTGAGTTGCATTCACACATGGCAATGCAGTTTCTCAGAAGGCTTCTTTCCAGTTTTCATCTGAGGATATTTCCTTTTTTACCATAGCCCTCAATGAGCTCCCAAATAGCTCTTTGCAGAATCCACGACAACAGTGTTAGCAAACTGTTCCAGGAATGGAAGGGTGGAACTCTGTGTGATGAAGTCACACAACAGAAAGCTTCTCTCTAGTTATTAAGTGAGGATATTTCCTTTTTCACCATGGGCCCCTATGGGCTCCCAAATATCACTTTGCAGAATCCACTACAACAGTGTTAGCAAATCATTCCAAGAAGGGAAGTGTGGAACTCTGTGATGAAGTCACACATCAGAAAGCAATCTCTCAGAAAGCTTCCCTCTAGTTATTATGTGAGGATATTTCCTTTTACACCATGAGAACCCTATGGGCTCCGAAATATCACTTTGCAGATTCCATGAAAAGAGTGTTAGCAAACTGCTTCCTGAGCTCTATGTTGTAACTCAGTGAGATGAATTCACAGATTAGAAAGAAGATTCTCAAAAAGTTCCCTCACGTTTTGAAATGATGATATTTCCTTTCTCCGCATAGGCCTTACTAGGATCCAAAGAAGCCCTTCTCAGGATCCTCAAAGACAGTGTTAATAGAGTGTTCCAAGAAACATAAGTGTAACTCTGTGAGATGAATTCAAAAATCACAAGAAGATTCTAAGAAAATTCTTTCTAGTTTCCATCTGAGGATATTTCCTTTGTCACCATAAGCTTCATTGCGCTAAGAAGTATGTAATTGCAGATTCCCAGAAAACTGTGTTAGAAAACAGACCACTGAAGAGAAACGTGTAACTCTGCGAGTTGCATTCACACATGGCAATGCAGTTTCTCAGAAGGCTTCTTTCCAGTTTTGATCTGAGGATATTTCCTTTTTCACAAAAGCCCTCAATGAGTTCCCAAATATTACTTTGCAGAATCTACGACAACACTGTTAGCAAACCGTTCCAAGAAGGGAAGGTTGGAACTCTGTGTGATGAAGTCACACAGCAGAAAGCAATCTCTCAGAAAGCTTCTCTCTAGGTATTTTCTGAGGATATTTCCTTTTGCACGACAGGTCCCTATGGGCTCACAAATATCACTTTCCAGATTCAACGAAAAGAGTTTTAGCAAACTGCTCCCTGAGGTCTTAGGTGTAACTCCGTGAGATGAATTCACAGATCTGAAAGAAGTTTCTCAGAAAGCATCTTTCTCGTTTTCAACTGATGATATTTCCTTTATCAGCGTAGGTCTCTATACGATACAAAGAAGCCCTTCTCAGTTTCCTCAAAGACAGTGTAAATGGACTGTTCCATGAAACATAAGTGTAACTCTGTGTGGTGAATTCACAAATCACCAAGAAGTTTCTAAGAAAGCTTTTTTCTAGTTTTCATTTGAGTGTATTTCCTTTTTCACCGGAAGCTTCATTGCGCTAAGAACTATCCCATTGCAGATTTAAAGAAAAATGTGTTAGCAAAGTGATCACTGAAGAGAAACGTGTAACTCTGTGAGTTGCATTCACACATGGCATTGCAGTTTCTCAGAAGGCTTCTTTCCAGTTTTCATCTGAGGATATTTCCTTTTTCACCATAGCCCTCAATGAGCTCCCAAATAGCACTTTGCAGAATCCACGACAACAGTGTTAGCAAACTGTTTCAGGAAGGGAAGGGTGGAACTCTGTGATGAAGTCACATATCAGAAAGCCATCTCTCAGAAAGCTATTCTCTACTTATTTTCTGAGGACATTTCCTTTTTCAACATGGGCCTCGAGGGGTTCCCAAATATCCCTTTGCAGATTCCACGAAAGGAGTGTTAGCAAACTGCTTCCTGAGGTTTAAGTTGTAACTTTGTGAGATGAATTCACAGATCAGAAAGAAGTTTCTCAGAAAGCTTCTTTCACGTTTTGAACTGATGATATTTCCTTTTTCAGCTTAGGCCTCAATACGATCCAAATAAGCCCTTCTCAGGTTCCTCAAGGACAGTATTAATGGACTGCTCCACGAAACGTAAGTGTAACTCTGTGAGATGTATTCACACATCAAAAAGAAGTTTCTGAGAAAGCTTCTTTCTAGTTTTCATCTCAGGGTATTTCCTTTGTCACCATAAGCTTCATTGCGCTAAGTAGGATCCCATTGCAGATTGCCAGAAAAATTGCGAGCAAACTGATCACTGAAGAGAAGCGTGTAACTCTGTGAGTTGCATTCACACATGGCAATTCAGTTTCTCATAAGGCTTCTTTCCAGTCTTCATCTGAGGATATTTCCTTTTTCACCACAGCCCTCAATGAGCTCTGAAATATCACTTTACAGAATCCACAACAACAGTGTTACGAAACTGTTCCCAGAGGGGAAGTGTGGAACTCTTTGTGATGAAGTCACACATCAGAAAGCAATCCCTCCGAAAGCTTCTCTCCAGTTATTATGTGAGGATATTTCCTTTTTCACCATGGGCCCATATGGGCTCCCAAATATCACTTTGCAGATTCCACGACAACAGTGTTAGCAACGCGTTCGAAGAAGAAAAGGTTGGAACTCTGTGTGATGAAGTCACATATATGAAAGCAATCTCTCAGAAACCTTCTCTCTAGTTATTATGTGAGGATATTTCCTTTTTCACCATGGGTCCCTACGGGCTCCCAAACATCACTTTGCAGATTCCATGACACGAGTGGTAGCAAACTGCTTCCTGAGGTCTAAGTTGTAAGTCTGTGATATGAATTCACAGATCAGAAAGAAGATTCTCAGAAAGTTTCTTTCACGTTTTAAATTGATGATATTTCCTTTATCAGCGTACGCCTCAATACGATCCAAAGAAGCCCTTCTCAGTTTCCTCAAAGACAGTGTTAATGGACTGCTCCATGAAACATAAGTGTAACTCTGTGCGATGAATTCACACATCACCAAGAAGTTCCTAGGAAAGCTTCTTTCTAGTTTTCATCTGAGGACATTTCCTTTGTCACCGTGAGCTTCATAGCGCTAAGAAGTATCTAATTGCAGATTTCCGGAAAATGTGTTTGCAAACTGACTACTGAAGGGAAATCTGTAACTCTGTGAGTTACATTCACACATGGCAATGCAGTTTCTCAGAAGGCTTCTTTCCTGTTTTGATCTGAGGATATTTCCTTTTTCACTATAGCCCTCAATGAGCTCCCAAATATCACTTTGCAGAATCCACGACAACACTGTTAGCAAACTGTTCCAAGAAGGGAAGGGTGGAATCATGTGTGATGAAGTCACACATCAGAAAGCAGTCTCTCAGAAAGCTTCTCTCTAGTTATTATGTGAGGTATTTCCGTTTTCACCATCGGCACATATGGGATCCTAAATATCACTTTGCAGAATCCACGGCCACAGTGTTAGCAAACTGTTCCAAGAAAGGAAGGGTGGAACTCTGTGTGATGAAGTCACACATCAGAAAGCAATCTCTCAGAAAGCTTCTCTCTAGTAATTATCTGAGGATATTTCCTTTTTCACCATGGGCCCCTATGGGCTCCGAAATATCACTTTGTAGATTCCACAAAAAGAGTGTTACCAAACTGCTTCCTGAAGTCTAGGTTGTAATTCTGTGAGATGAATTCACAGAGCAGAAAGAAGTTTCTCAGAAAGATTCTTTCACGTTTTGAACTGAAAATATTTCCTTTATCAGCGTAGGTCTCAATGCCATCCAAAGAATGCCTTCTCAGGTTCCTCGAAGACAGTGTAATGGACTGCTGAATGAAACAAAAATGTAACTCCATGAGATGACTTCACACATCACCAAGAGGTTTCTAAGAAAGCTTTTTTCTAGTTTTCATCTGAGGATATTTCCTTTGTCACGGTAAGCTTCATTGCACTAAGAAGTATCCCAATGCAGATTTCCAGAAAACTGTGTTAGCAAACTGATAACTGAAGAGAAACGTGTAACTCTGTGACTTCCATTCACACATGGCAATGCAGTTTCTCAGAAGGCTTCTTTCAAGTTTTGATCTGAGGATATTTCCTTTTTCAACATAGACCTCAATGAGCTCCCAAATGTCACTTTGCAGAATGCACGACAAACGTGTAAGCACACTGTTCCAACAAGGGATGGGTGGAACTCTGTGTGATGAAGTCACACATCAGAAAGCAATCGCTCAGAAAGCTTCCCTGTAGTTAATATCTGAGGATATTTCCTTTTTCACAATGGGCCCCTATGGGCTCCCAAATATCACTTTGCAGATTCCACGAAAAGATGTTAGCAAACTGCTTCCTGAGGTCTAAGTTGTAACTCTGTCAGATGAATTCACAGATCAGAAAGAAGTTTCTCAGAATGCTTCTATCACCTTGTGAACTGATGATATTTCCTTTACCAGCGTAGGCCTCAATGCGATCCAAAGTAGCCCTTCTCAGTTTCCTCAAAGACAGTGTTAATGGACTGCTCCACGAAACATTAGTGTAAATCTGTGAGATGTATTCACACACCACCGAGAAGTTTCTAAGAATGCTTCTTTCTAGTTTCCATCTGAGGATATTTCCTTTGTCACCGTATGCTTCATTGCGCTAAGAAGTTTCCAAAATATCACTTTGCAGATCTCTTAGAAAGCTTCTCTCTAGTTATTATGTGAGGATATTTCCTTTTTCACCATGGGCCCCTATGGACTCCCAAATATCTCTTTGCAGATTCCATGAAAAGAGTGTTAGCAAACTGCTTCCTGTGGTCTAAGGTGTAACTCTGAGATGAATACACAGATCAGAAAGAAGTTTCTCAGAAAGTTTCTTTCATGTTTTGAACTGATGGTATTTCCTTTATGAGCGTAGGCCTCAGTATCCAAAGAAGCCCTTCTCAGGTTATCAAAGACAGTGTTAATGGACTGCTCCACGAAAAATAAGTGTAAATCTGTCAGATGAATTCACGCATCACCAAGAATTTTCTAAGAAAGCTTCTTTCTTGTTTTCATCTGAGGATATTTCCTTTGTCACCGTAAGCTTCATTGCACTACGAAGTATCCAACTGCAGATTTCCAAATAACTGTATTAAGAAACTGATCACTGAAAAGAAACGTGTAACTTTGTGAATTGCATTCAAAGATGGCAATGCAGTTTCTCAGAAGGCTTCTTGCCAGTTTTGATCTGAGGATATTCCCTTTTTCAGCATAGCCCTCAATGAGCTCGCAAATATCACTTTGCAGAATCCATGACAACAGTGTTAGCAAAAAGTTCCAAGAACGGAAGCGTGGAACGCTGTGTGACGAAGTCACACATCAGAAAACAATCTGTCAGAAAGCTTCTCTCTAGTTGTTATTCGAGGATATTTCCTTTTTCACCATGGGCACCCATGGGCTCCCAAATATCACTTTGCAGATCCACGACAACAGTGTTTGCAAACTATTCCATGAAGGGAAGGGTGGAACTCTGTGCTATGAAGTCAAACAATAGAAAGCAATTTCTCAGAAAGCTTCTCTCTAGTTATTATCTGAGGATATTTCCTTTTTCACCATTGGCCTCTAAGGGCTCCCAAATATCACTTTGCAGATTCCACGAAAAGAGTGTTTGCAAACTGCTTCCTGAGGTCTAAGGTGTAACTCTGTGAGATATATTCACAGATCAGAAAGAAGTTTCTAAGAAAGCTTCTTTCACGTTTTGAAATGATGATATTTCTTTTATCAGTGTAGACCTCAATACGATCCAAAGAAGCCATTCTCAGATTCCTCAAAGACAGTGTCAATGGTCTGCTCCAAGAAAGCTTATTGTAACCCTGTGAGATGAATTCACACATCACCAAGAAGTTTCTAAGAAAGCTTCTTGCTAGTTTTCATCTGAGGAGATTTCCTTTGTCACGGTAAGCTTCATTGCGCTAAGAAGTATCCCATTGCAGATTTCCAGAAAACTGTGTTAGCAAACTGATCACTGAAGAGAAACGTGTAACTCTGTGAGTTGTATTCAAACATGGCAATGCAGTTTTGCAGAAGGCTTCTTTCAAGTTTTGATTTGAGGATATTTCCTTTTTCTCCTTAGACCTCAATGAGCTCCCATATGTCACTTTGAAGAATCCACGACAAAAGTGTTAACACACTGTTCCAAGAAGGGAAGAGTGGAACTCTTTGTGATGAAGTCACACATCAGAAACCAATCTCTCAGAAAACTTCTCTGTAGCTATTATCTGAGGATATCACCTTTTTCACAATGGGCCCCTATGGGCTCCCAAATATCACTTTGCAGATTCCACGAAAAGATGTTAGCAAACTGCTTCCTGAGTTCTAAGGTGTAACTCTGTCAGATGAATTCACAGATCAGAAAGAAGTTTCTCAGAATGCTTCTTTCACCTTGTGAACCGATGATATTTCCTGTGTCGGTGTAGGTCGCCATGCGATCCAAAGTAGCCCTTCTCAGGTTCCTCAAAGACAGTGTTAATGGACTGCTCCACGAAACATAAGTGTAAATCTGTGTGATGAATTCAAACATCACCAAGAACTTTCTACGAAACTTCTTTCTAGTTTTCATCTGAGGATATTTCCTTTGTCATCGTAAGCCTCAATGTGCTAAGAAGTATCTAATTGCAGATTTCCAAAAACTGTGTTAGCAAACAGATCACTGTAAAGAAATCTCTAACTCTGTGAGTTGAATTCACACATGGCAATGCAGTTTCTCAGAAGACTTTTTTCCAGTTTTGATCTGAGGATATTTCCTTTTTCACTGTAGCTCTCAATGAGCTCCCAAATATCACTTTGCAGAATCCACGACAACAGTGTTAGCAAACTGTTCCAAGAAGGGAAGGGTGGAATCAAGTGTGATAAAGTCACACATCAGAAAGCAATCTCTCAGAAAGCTTCTCTCTAGTTATTATGTGAGGTATTTCCGTTTTCACCATCGGCATCTATGGGATCCTAAATATCATTTTGCAGAATCCACGGCAACAGTGTTAGCAAGCTGTTCCAAGAAGGGAAGGGTGGAACTCTGTGTGATGAAGTCACACATCAGAAAGCAATCTCTCAGAAAGCTTCTCTCTAGTTGTTATCTGAGGATATTTCCTTTTTCACCATGGGCCAGTATGGGCTCCCAAATATCACTTTGCAGATTCCGCGAAAAGAGTGTTACCAAACTGCTTCCTGAAGTCTAGGTTGTAAGTCTGTGAGATGAATTCACAGAGCAGAAAGAAGTTCCTCAGAAAGATTCTTTCACGTTTTGAACTGAAAATATTTCCTTTATCAGCGTAGGTCTCAATGCCATCCAAAGAAGGCCTTCTCAGGTTCCTCAAAGACAGTGTAATGGACTGCTGAAAGAAACAAAAATGTAACTCCATAAGATGACTTCACATATCACCAAGAGGTTTCTAAGAAACCTTCTTTCTAGTTTTCATCTGAGGATATTTCCTTTTTCACGGTAAGCTTCATTGCGCTAACAAGTATCCCAATGCAGATTTCCAGAAAACTGTGTTAGCAAACTGATAACTGAAGAGAAACGTGTAACTCTGTGACTTCCATTCACACATGGCAATGCAGTTTCTCAGAAGATTTCTTCCAAGTTTTGATCTGAGGACATTTCCTTTGTCACGGTAAGCTTCATTGCGCTAAGAAGTATCCCAATGCAGATTTCCAGAAATCTGTGTTAGCAAACTGATAACTGAAGAGAAACGTGTAACTCTGTGACTTCCATTCACACATGGCAATGCAGTTTCTCAGAAGGCTTCTTTCAAGTTTTGATCTGAGGATATTTCCTTCTTCAACATAGACCTCAATGAGCTCCCAAATGTCACTTTGCAGAATGCACGACAAACGTGTTAGCACACTGTTCCAACAAGGGAAGGGTGGAACTCTGTGTGATGAAGTCACACATCAGAAAGCAATATCTCAGAAAGCTTTTCTGTAGTTAATATCTGAGGATATTTCCTTTTTCACAATGCCCCCTAAGGGCTCCGAAATATCACTTTGCAGATTCCACGAAAAGATGTTAGCAAACTGCTTCCTGAGGTCTAAGCTGTAACTCTGTCAGATGAATTCACAGATCAGAAAGAAGTTTCTCAGAATGCTTCTATCACCTTGTGAACTGATGATATTTCCTTTACCAGCGTAGGCCTCAATGCGATCCAAAGTAGCCCTTCTCAGTTTCCTCAAAGACAGTGTTAATGGACTGCTCCACGAAACATTAGTGTAAATCTGTGAGATGTATTCACACACCACCGAGAAGTTTCTAAGAATGCTTCTTTCTAGTTTCCATCTGAGGATATTTCCTTTGTCACCGTATGCTTCATTGCTCTAAGAAGTATCCAAAATATCACTTTGCAGATCTCTCAGAAAGCTTCTCTCTTCTTATTATGTGAGTATATTTCCTTTTTCACCATGGGCTCCTATGGGCTCCCAAATATCACTTTGCAGATTCCATGAAAAGAGTGTTAGCAAACTGCTTCCTGTGGTCTAAGGTGTAACTCTCTGAGAAGAATACACAGATCAGAAAGAAGTTTCTCAGAAAGCTTCTTTCATGTTTTGCACTGATGGTATTTCCTTTATGAGCGTACGCCTCAGTATCCAACGAAGCCCTCCTCAGGTTCCTCAAAGACAGTGTTAATGGACTGCTCCACGAAAAATAACTGTAACTCTGTGAGACGAATTCACGCATCACCAAGAAGTTTCCAAGAAAGCTTCTTTCTAGTTTTCATCTGAGGATATTTCCTTTGTCACCGTAAGCTTCATTGCGCTACGAAGTATCCAATTGCAGATTTCCAAAAAACTGTGTTAAGAATCTGATCACGGAAGAGAAACGTGTAAATTTGTGAATTGCATTCAAAGATGGCAATGCAGTTTCTCACAAGGTTTCTTTCCAGTTTTGATCTGAGGATATTTCCTTTTTCACCATAGCCCTCAATGAGCTCCCAAATATCACTTTGCAGAATCCAAGACAACAGTGTTAGCAAAAAGTTCCAAGAAAGGAAGCGTGCAACACTGTGTGACGAAGTCACACATCAGAAAACTATCTGTCAGAAAGATTCTCTCTAGTTATTATTCGAGGATATTTCCTTTTTCACCATGGGCACCCATGGGCTCCCAAATATCACTTTGCAGAATCCACGACAACAGTGTTTGCAAAGTATTCCATGAAGGGAAGGGTGGAACTCTGTGCGATGAAGTCAAACATCAGAAAGCAATTTCTCAGTAACCTTCTCTCTAGTTATTATCTGAGGATATTTCCTTTTTCACCATTGGCCTCTATGGGCTCCCAAATATCACTTTGCAGATTCCACGAAAAGAGTGTTAGCAAAGTGCTTCCTGAGGTCTAAGGTGTAACTCTGTGAGATATATTCACAGATCAGAAAGAAGTTTCTAAGAAAGCCTCTTTCACGTTTTGAAATGATGATATTCCCTTTATCAGCGTAGACCTCAATACGATCCAAAGAAGCCCTTCTCAGATTCCGCAAAGACAGTGTTAATGGTCTGCTCCAAGAAACCTTATTGTAACTCTGTGAGATGAATTCACACATCACCAAGAAGTTTCTAATAAAGCTTCTTGCTAGTTTCCATCTGAGGAGATTTCCTTTGTCACGGTAAGCTTCATTGCGCTAAGAAGTATCCCATTGCAGATTTCCAGAAAACTGTGTTAGCAAACTGATCACTGAAGAGAAACATGTAACTCTGTGAGTTGCATTCAAACAGGGCAATGCAGTTTCGCAGAAGGCTTCTTTCAAGTTTTGATTTGAGGATATTTCCTTTTTCTCCTTAGACCTCAATGAGCTCCCAGATGTCACTTTGCAGAATCCACGACAAAAGTGTTAGCATACTGTTCCAAGAAGGGAAGGGTGGAACTCTGTGTGATGAAGTCACACATCAGAAAGCAATCTTTCAGAAAGCTTCTCTGTAGTTATTATCTGAGGATATCTCCTTTTTCACAATGGGCCCCTATGGGCTCCCAAATATCACTTTGCAGATTCCACGAAAAGAGGTTAGCAAACTGCTTCCTGTGTTCTAAGGTGTAACTCTGTCAGATGTATTCACAGATCAGAAAGAAGTTTCTCAGAATGCTTCTTTCACCTTGTGAACCAATGATATTTCCTTTACTGGCGTAGGTCTCAATGCGATCCAAAGTAGCCCTTCTCAGGTTCCTCAAAGACAGTGTTAATGGACTCCTCCACAAAACATAATGGTAACTCTGTGAGATGAATTCACACATATCCAAGAAGTTTCTAAGAAAGCTAGTATCTAATTTCCATCTGAGGATATTTCCTTTCTCACCGTAAGCTTCATTGCACTAAGAAGTATCCCATTGTAGATTTCCAGAAAACGTTGTTAGCAAACTGAGCACTGAAAAGAAACGTGTAACACTCTGAGTTGCATTCACACATGGCAAAGCAGTTTCTCAAAAGGCTTCTTTCCAGTTTGGATCTGAGGATATTTCCTTTTTCACCATAGACCTCAATGAGCTCCCAAATATCACTTTTCAGAATCCAAGACAATATTGTTAGCAAACTGTTCCAATGGGAAGGTTGGAACCATGTGTGATGAAGTCACACATCAGAAAGCAATCTCTCAGAAAGTTTCTCTCTGGTTTTTGTGTGAGGATATTTCCTTTTTCACCATGGGCCTCTATGGGCTCCCAAATATCACTTTGCAGATTCCACGAAAAGAGAGTTAGCAAACTGCTTCCTGAGGTCGAAGGTGTAACTCTGTGAGATATATTAACAGATCAGAAAGAAGTTTCTAAAGAAAGCTTCTTTCACGTTTTGAAATGATGATATTCCCTTTATCAACGTAGACCTCAATACGATCCAAAGAAGCCACTCTCACATTCCGCAAAGACAGTGTTAATGGTCAGCTCCAAGAGACCTTATTGTAACTCTGTGAGATGAATTCACACATCACCAAGAAGTTTCTAAGAAAGCTTCTTGCTAGTTTTCATCTGAGGAGATTTCCTTTGTCACGGTAAGCTTCATTGCGCTAAGAAGTATCCCATTGCAGATTTCCAGAAAACTGTGTTAGCAAGCTGATCACTGAAGAGAAACATGTAACTCTGTGAGTTGCATTCAAACAGTGCAATGCCGTTTCGCAGAAGGCTTCTTTCAAGTTTTGATTTGAGGATATTTCCTTTTTCTCCTTAGACCTCAATGAGCTCCCAGATGTCACCTTGCAGAATCCACGACAAAAGTGTTAGCATACTGTTCCAAGAAGGGTAGGGTGGAACTCTGTGTGATGAAGTCACACATCAGAAAGCAATCTCTCAGAAAGCTTCTCTGTAGTTATTATCTGAGGATATCTCCTTTTTCACAATGGGCCCCTATGGGCTCCCAAATATCACTTTGCAGATTCCACGAAAAGATGTTAGCAAATTGCTTCCTGAGTTCTAAGGTGTAACTCTGTCAGATGAATTCACAGATCAGAAAGAAGTTTCTCAGAATGCTTCCTTCACCTTGTGAACCGATGATATTTCCTTTACTGGCGTAGGTCTCAATGCGATCCAAAGTAGCCCTTCTCAGGTTCCTCAAAGACATTGTTAATGGACTGCTCGACGAAACATAATGGTAACTCTGTGTGATGAATTCACACATCACAAAGAAGTTTCTAAGAAAGCTAATATCTAGTTTCCATCTGACGATATTTCCTTTCTCACCGTAAGCTTCCTTGCACTAAGAAGTATCCCATTGTAGATTTCCAGAAAACATTGTTAGCAAACTGATCACTGAAGAGAAACGTGTAACTCTGTGAGTTGCATTCACACATGGCAAAGCAGTTTCTCAAAAGGCTTCTTTCCAGTTTGGATCTGAGGATATTTCCTTTTTTACCATAGCCCTCAATGAGCTCCCAAATATCACTTGTCAGAATCCAAGACAATAGTGTTAGCAAACTGTTCCAATGGGAAGGTTGGAACCATGTGTGATGAAGTCACACATCAGAAAGCAATCTCTCAGAAAGTTTCTCTCTGGTTTTTGTGTGAGGATATTATCTTTTTCACCATGGGCCCCTATGGGCTCCCAAATATCACTTTGCAGATTCCACGAAAAGAGTGTTAGCAAACTGCTTCCTGAGGACTAAGGTGTAACTCTGTGAGATGTATTCAAAGATCAGAAAGAAGTTTCTCAGAAAGCTTCTTTCACGTTTTGAACTGATGATATTTCCTCTATAATCGTAGGCCTCAATGCGGTCCAAAAGAGCCCTCCTCGGATTCCTCAAAGACAGTGTTAATGGACTGCTCCACGAAACATAAGTGTAACTCTGTGAGATGAATTCACACATCACCAAGAAGTTTCTATGAAAGTTTTTTCTAGTTTTCATCTGAGGATATTTCCTTTGTCACCGTAAATTTCATTACCCTAAGAATTATCTAATTGCAGATATCCAGAAAATTCTGTTAGCAAACTGATCACTGAAGAGAAATTTGTAACTCTGTGAGTTGTATTCACACATGGCAATTCAGTTTCTCAGAAGGCTTATTTCCAGTTTTGAACTGAAAATATTTTGTTCTTCACCGTAGCCCTCAATGAGCTCCCTAATATCACTTTGCAGAAACCACGAAAACAGTGTTAGCAAACTGTTACAAGAAGGGAAGGGTGGAACTCTGTGTGATGAGGTCACACATCAGAAAGCAATGTCTCAGAAACCTTCTCTCTATTTATTATCTGAGGATATTTCCTATTTCACCATGGGCCCCTAAGGGCTCCCAAATATCCCTTTTCATATTCCACGAAAAGAGTGTTAGCAAACTGCTTCCTGAGTTCCAAGGTGTAAGTCAGTGAGTTGAAATAACCGGTCAGAAAGAAGTTTCACTGAAAGCTTCTTTCACGTTTTGAACTGATGGTATTTCCTTTATCAAGGTAGGCCTCAAGGCGATCCAAAGAAGCCCTTCTCAGGTTCCTCAAAGACAGTGTTAATGGACTGCTCCACGAAATATAAGTGTAACTCTGTGAGATGAATTCACACATCACAAAGAAGTTTCTAAGAAAGCTTCTTTCTAGTTTTCATCTGAGGATAATTCCTTTGTCACGGTAAGCTTCATTGTGCTAAGAAGTATCCCATTGCAGATTTCCAGAAAACTGTGTTATCAAACTGATCACTGAAGACAAACGTGTAACTCTGTAAATTGCATTCACCCATGACAATGCAGTTTCTCAGAAGGCTCCTTTACAGTTTTGATCAGATGATATTTCCTTTTTCACCATAGACCTTAATGAGCTGCCAAATATCACCTTGCAGAATCCACGAAAACAGTGTTAGCAAACTCTTCCAAGAACGAAAGGGTGGAACTCTGTGTGATGAAGTCACACATCCGAAAGCAATCTCTCACAAAGCTTCTCTCTAGTTATTATCTGAGGATATTTCCTTTTTCACCATGGGCCCCTATGGGATCCCAAATATCACTATGCAGATTCCACGAAAAGCGTGTTAGCAAACTGCTTCCTGAGGACTAAGGTGTAACTCTGTGAGATGAATTCAAAGATCAGAAAGAAGTTTCTCAGAAAGCTTCTTTCACGTTTTGAACTGATGATATTTCCTCTATAATCGTAGGCCTCAATGCGGTCCAAAAGAGCCCTCCTCGGATTCCTCAAAGACAGTGTTAATGGACTGCTCCACGAAACATAAGTGTAACTCTGTGAGATGAATTCACACATCACCAAGAAGTTTCTATGAAAGTTTTTTCTAGTTTTCATCTGAGGATATTTCCTTTGTCACCATAAATTTCATTACCCTAAGAATTATCTAATTGCAGATATCCAGAAAATTGTGTTAGCAAACTGATCACTGAAGAGAAACTTGTAACCCTGTGAGTTGTATTCACACATGGCAATTCAGTTTCTCAGAAGGCTTATTTCCAGTTTTGAACTGAAAATATTTTGTTCTTCACCGTAGCCCTCAATGAGCTCCCTAATATCACTTTGCAGAAACCACGAAAACAGTGTTAGCAAACTGTTACAAGAAGGGAAGGGTGGAACTCTGTGTGATGAGGTCACACATCAGAAAGCAATGTCTCAGAAACCTTCTCTCTATTTATTATCTGAGGATATTTCCTATTTCACCATGGGCCCCTAAGGGCTCCCAAATATCCCTTTTCATATTCCACGAAAAGAGTGTTAGTAAACTGCTTCCTGAGTTCCAAGGTGTAAGTCAGTGAGTTGAAATAACCGGTCAGAAAGAAGTTTCACTGAAAGCTTCTTTCACGTTTTGAACTGATGGTATTTCCTTTATCAAGGTAGGCCTCAAGGCGATCCAAAGAAGCCCTTCTCAGGTTCCTCAAAGACAGTGTTAATGGACTGCTCCACGAAATATAAGTGTAACTCTGTGAGATGAATTCACACATCACAAAGAAGTTTCTAAGAAAGCTTCTTTCTAGTTTTCATCTGAGGATAATTCCTTTGTCACGGTAAGCTTCATTGTGCTAAGAAGTATCCCATTGCAGATTTCCAGAAAACTGTGTTATCAAACTGATCACTGAAGACAAACGTGTAACTCTGTAAATTGCATTCACCCATGACAATGCAGTTTCTCAGAAGGCTCCTTTACAGTTTTGATCAGATGATATTTCCTTTTTCACCATAGACCTTAATGAGCTGCCAAATATCACCTTGCAGAATCCACGAAAACAGTGTTAGCAAACTGTTCCAAGAACGAAAGGGTGGAACTCTGTGTGATGAAGTCACACATCCAAAAGCAATCTCTCAGAAAGCTTCGCTCTAGTTATTATCTGAGGATATTTCGTTTTTCACCATGGGCCCCTATGGGATCCCAAATATCACTTTGCAGATTCCATGAAAATAGTGTTAGCCAACTGTTCCAAGAACGGAAGGGTGGAACTCTGTTTGA
The DNA here is from genome assembly GCF_007565055.1 of Rhinopithecus roxellana. Taxonomy (NCBI): domain Eukaryota; kingdom Metazoa; phylum Chordata; class Mammalia; order Primates; family Cercopithecidae; genus Rhinopithecus; species Rhinopithecus roxellana. The sequence continues at coordinate 20,418,010 of NC_044569.1, forward strand.
TGAAGTCACAAATCTGAAAGCAATCTCTGAGAAAGATTCTCTCTAGTTATTATCTGAGGATATTTCCTTTTTCACCATGGGCCGCTAAGGGCTCCCAAATATCACTTTGCAGGATCCACGACAACTGTGTTAGAAAGCTGCTCCAAGAAGGGAAGGGTGGAAATCTGTGTGATGAAATCACACATCAGAAAGCAATCTCTCAGAAGGCTTCTCTCTGGTTATTATGTGAGGATATTTTCATTTTCACCATGGGCCCTTATGGGCTCCCAAATATCACTTTGCAGAATCCACGACAAAAGTGTGAGCAAATTGTTCCAAGAAGGGAAGGGTTGAACTTTGTGTGATTAAGTCACACATCAGAAAGCAATCTCTCAGAAAGCTTCGCTCTAGTTATTATCTGAGGATATTTCGTTTTTCACCATGGGCCCCTATGGGATCCCAAATATCACTTTGCAGATTCCATGAAAATAGTGTTAGCCAACTGTTCCAAGAACGGAAGGGTGGAACTCTGTTTGATGAAGTCACAAATCTGAAAGCAATCTCTGAGAAAGATTCTCTCTAGTTATTATCTGAGGATATTTCCTTTTTCACCATGGGCCGCTAAGGGCTCCCAAATATCACTTTGCAGGATCCACGACAACTGTGTTAGAAAGCTGCTCCAAGAAGGGAAGGGTGGAAATCTGTGTGATGAAATCACACATCAGAAAGCAATCTCTCAGAAGGCTTCTCTCTGGTTATTATGTGAGGATATTTTCATTTTCACCATGGGCCCTTATGGGCTCCCAAATATCACTTTGCAGAATCCACGACAAAAGTGTGAGCAAATTGTTCCAAGAAGGGAAGGGTTGAACTTTGTGTGATTAAGTCACACATCAGAAAGCAATCTCTCAGAAAGCTTCGCTCTAGTTATTATCTGAGGATATTTCGTTTTTCACCATGGGCCCCTATGGGATCCCAAATATCACTTTGCAGATTCCATGAAAATAGTGTTAGCCAACTGTTCCAAGAACGGAAGGGTGGAACTCTGTTTGATGAAGTCACAAATCTGAAAGCAATCTCTGAGAAAGATTCTCTCTAGTTATTATCTGAGGATATTTCCTTTTTCACCATGGGCCGCTAAGGGCTCCCAAATATCACTTTGCAGGATCCACGACAACTGTGTTAGAAAGCTGCTCCAAGAAGGGAAGGGTGGAAATCTGTGTGATGAAATCACACATCAGAAAGCAATCTCTCAGAAGGCTTCTCTCTGGTTATTATGTGAGGATATTTTCATTTTCACCATGGGACCTTATGGGCTCCCAAATATCACTTTGCAGAATCCACGACAAAAGTGTGAGCAAATTGTTCCAAGAAGGGAAGGGTTGAACTTTGTGTGATTAAGTCACACATCAGAAAGCAATCTCTCAGAAAGCTTCGCTCTAGTTATTATCTGAGGATATTTCATTTTTATCCATGGGCCCCTATGGGCTCCCAAATATCACTTTGCAGACTCCACGACAAGATTGTTAGGAAACTGCTTCTGAGGTTGAAGTTGTAACTCTGTGAGATGAATTCACAGGTCAGAAAGAAGGTTCTCAGAAAGCTTCTTTCACGTTTTGAACGGATGATATTTCCTTTATCATCATAGGCCTCAATTCGATCCAAAGAAGCCCTTCTCAGTTTCCACAAAGACAGTGTTAATGGACTGCTCCAAGAAACATAAGGGTAACTCTGAGAGATGAATTCACACATCACCAAGAAGTTTCTAAGAAATCGTTTTTCTATTTTTCATCTGAGGTTATTTCCTTTGTAACCAAAAGCTTCATTGCCCTAAGAAGTGTCTCATTGCATATTTCCAGAAAACTGTGTTAGCAAACTGATCACTGAAGAGAAACGTGTAACTCTGCGAGTTGCATTCACACATGGCAATGCAGTTTCTCAGGAGGCTTCTTCCCAGTTTTGATCTGAGGATATTTCCTTTTTCACCATGGGCACCCATGGGCTCCCAAATATCACTTTGCAGAATCCACGACAACAGTGTTTGCAAACTATTCCATGAAGGGAAGGGTGGAACTCTGTGCGATGAAGTCAAACATCAGAAAGCAATTTCTCAGAAACCTTCTCTCTAGTTATTATCTGAGGATATTTCCTTTTTCACCATTGGCCTCTATGGGCTCCCAAATATCACTTTGCAGATTCCACGAAAAGAGTGTTAGCAAAGTGCTTCCTGAGGTCTAAGGTGTAACTCTGTGAGATATATTCACAGATCAGAAAGAAGTTTCTAAGAAAGCCTCTTTCACGTTTTGAAATGATGATATTCCCTTTATCAGCATAGACCTCAATACGATCCAAAGAAGCCATTCTCAGATTCTGCAAAGACAGTGTTAATGGTCTGCTCCAAGAAACCTTATTGTAACTCTGTGAGATGAATTCACACATCACGAAGAAGTTTCTAATAAAGCTTCTTGCTAGTTTCCATCTGAGGAGATTTCCTTTGTCACGGTAAGCTTCATTGCGCTAAGAAGTATCCCATTGCAGATTTCCAGAAAACTGTGTTAGCAAACTGATCACTGAAGAGAAACATGTAACTCTGTGAGTTGCATTCAAACAGGGCAATGCAATTTCGCAGAAGGCTTCTTTCAAGTTTTGATTTGAGGATATTTCCTTTTTCTCCTTAGACCTCAATGAGCTCCCAGATGTCACTTTGCAGAATCCACGACAAAAGTGTTAGCATACTGTTCCAAGAAGGGAAGGATGGGACTCTGTGTGATGAAGTCACACATCAGAAAGCAATCTTTCAGAAAGCTTCTCTGTAGTTATTATCTGAGGATATCTCCTTTTTCACAATGGGCCCCTATGGGCTCCCAAATATCACTTTGCAGATTCCACGAAAAGAGGTTAGCAAACTGCTTCCTGTGTTCTAAGGTGTAACTCTGTCAGATGTATTCACAGATCAGAAAGAAGTTTCTCAGAATGCTTCTTTCACCTTGTGAACCGATGATATTTCCTTTACTGGCGTAGGTCTCAATGCGATCCAAAGTAGCCCTTCTCAGGTTCCTCAAAGACAGTGTTAATGGACTCCTCCACAAAACATAATGGTAACTCTGTGAGATGAATTCACACATAACCAAGAAGTTTCTAAGAAAGCTAGTATCTAATTTCCATCTGAGGATATTTCCTTTCTCACCGTAAGCTTCATTGCACTAAGAAGTATCCCATTGTAGATTTCCAGAAAACGTTGTTAGCAAACTGAGCACTGAAAAGAAACGTGTAACACTCTGAGTTGCATTCACACATGGCAAAGCAGTTTCTCAAAAGGCTTCTTTCCAGTTTGGATCTGAGGATATTTCCTTTTTCACCATAGACCTCAATGAGCTCCCAAATATCACTTTTCAGAATCCAAGACAATATTGTTAGCAAACTGTTCCAATGGGAAGGTTGGAACCATGTGTGATGAAGTCACACATCAGAAAGCAATCTCTCAGAAAGTTTCTCTCTGGTTTTTGTGTGAGGATATTTCCTTTTTCACCATGGGCCTCTATGGGCTCCCAAATATCACTTTGCAGATTCCACGAAAAGAGAGTTAGCAAACTGCTTCCTGAGGTCGAAGGTGTAACTCTGTGAGATATATTAACAGATCAGAAAGAAGTTTCTAAAGAAAGCTTCTTTCACGTTTTGAAATGATGATATTCCCTTTATCAGCGTAGACCTCAATACGATCCAAAGAAGCCACTCTCAGATTCCGCAAAGACAGTGTTAATGGTCTGCTCCAACAGACCTTATTGTAACTCTGTGAGATGAATTCACACATCACCAAGAAGTTTCTAAGAAAGCTTCTTGCTAGTTTTCATCTGAGGAGATTTCCTTTGTCACGGTAAGCTTCATTGCGCTAAGAAGTATCCCATTGCAGATTTCCAGAAAACTGTGTTAGCAAACTGATCACTGAAGAGAAACATGTAACTCTGTGAGTTGCATTCAAACAGTGCAATGCCGTTTCGCAGAAGGCTTCTTTCAAGTTTTGATTTGAGGATATTTCCTTTTTCTCCTTAGACCTCAATGAGCTCCCAGATGTCACCTTGCAGAATCCACGACAAAAGTGTTAGCATACTGTTCCAAGAAGGGTAGGGTGGAACTCTGTGTGATGAAGTCACACATCAGAAAGCAATCTCTCAGAAAGCTTCTCTGTAGTTATTATCTGAGGATATCTCCTTTTTCACAATGGGCCCCTATGGGCTCCCAAATATCACTTTGCAGATTCCACGAAAAGATGTTAGCAAATTGCTTCCTGAGTTCTAAGGTGTAACTCTGTCAGATGAATTCACAGATCAGAAAGAAGTTTCTCAGAATGCTTCCTTCACCTTGTGAACCGATGATATTTCCTTTACTGGCGTAGGTCTCAATGCGATCCAAAGTAGCCCTTCTCAGGTTCCTCAAAGACATTGTTAATGGACTGCTCGACGAAACATAATGGTAACTCTGTGTGATGAATTCACACATCACAAAGAAGTTTCTAAGAAAGCTAATATCTAGTTTCCATCTGACGATATTTCCTTTCTCACCGTAAGCTTCCTTGCACTAAGAAGTATCCCATTGTAGATTTCCAGAAAACATTGTTAGCAAACTGATCACTGAAGAGAAACGTGTAACTCTGTGAGTTGCATTCACACATGGCAAAGCAGTTTCTCAAAAGGCTTCTTTCCAGTTTGGATCTGAGGATATTTCCTTTTTTACCATAGCCCTCAATGAGCTCCCAAATATCACTTGTCAGAATCCAAGACAATAGTGTTAGCAAACTGTTCCAATGGGAAGGTTGGAACCATGTGTGATGAAGTCACACATCAGAAAGCAATCTCTCAGAAAGTTTCTCTCTGGTTTTTGTGTGAGGATATTATCTTTTTCACCATGGGCCCCTATGGGCTCCCAAATATCACTTTGCAGATTCCACGAAAAGAGTGTTAGCAAACTGCTTCCTGAGGACTAAGGTGTAACTCTGTGAGATGTATTCAAAGATCAGAAAGAAGTTTCTCAGAAAGCTTCTTTCACGTTTTGAACTGATGATATTTCCTCTATAATCGTAGGCCTCAATGCGGTCCAAAAGAGCCCTCCTCGGATTCCTCAAAGACAGTGTTAATGGACTGCTCCACGAAACATAAGTGTAACTCTGTGAGATGAATTCACACATCACCAAGAAGTTTCTATGAAAGTTTTTTCTAGTTTTCATCTGAGGATATTTCCTTTGTCACCGTAAATTTCATTACCCTAAGAATTATCTAATTGCAGATATCCAGAAAATTCTGTTAGCAAACTGATCACTGAAGAGAAATTTGTAACTCTGTGAGTTGTATTCACACATGGCAATTCAGTTTCTCAGAAGGCTTATTTCCAGTTTTGAACTGAAAATATTTTGTTCTTCACCGTAGCCCTCAATGAGCTCCCTAATATCACTTTGCAGAAACCACGAAAACAGTGTTAGCAAACTGTTACAAGAAGGGAAGGGTGGAACTCTGTGTGATGAGGTCACACATCAGAAAGCAATGTCTCAGAAACCTTCTCTCTATTTATTATCTGAGGATATTTCTTATTTCACCATGGGCCCCTAAGGGCTCCCAAATATCCCTTTTCATATTCCACGAAAAGAGTGTTAGCAAACTGCTTCCTGAGTTCCAAGGTGTAAGTCAGTGAGTTGAAATAACCGGTCAGAAAGAAGTTTCACTGAAAGCTTCTTTCACGTTTTGAACTGATGGTATTTCCTTTATCAAGGTAGGCCTCAAGGCGATCCAAAGAAGCCCTTCTCAGGTTCCTCAAAGACAGTGTTAATGGACTGCTCCACGAAATATAAGTGTAACTCTGTGAGATGAATTCACACATCACAAAGAAGTTTCTAAGAAAGCTTCTTTCTAGTTTTCATCTGAGGATAATTCCTTTGTCACGGTAAGCTTCATTGTGCTAAGAAGTATCCCATTGCAGATTTCCAGAAAACTGTGTTATCAAACTGATCACTGAAGACAAACGTGTAACTCTGTAAATTGCATTCACCCATGACAATGCAGTTTCTCAGAAGGCTCCTTTACAGTTTTGATCAGATGATATTTCCTTTTTCACCATAGACCTTAATGAGCTGCCAAATATCACCTTGCAGAATCCACGAAAACAGTGTTAGCAAACTCTTCCAAGAACGAAAGGGTGGAACTCTGTGTGATGAAGTCACACATCCGAAAGCAATCTCTCACAAAGCTTCTCTCTAGTTATTATCTGAGGATATTTCCTTTTTCACCATGGGCCCCTATGGGATCCCAAATATCACTATGCAGATTCCACGAAAAGCGTGTTAGCAAACTGCTTCCTGAGGACTAAGGTGTAACTCTGTGAGATGAATTCAAAGATCAGAAAGAAGTTTCTCAGAAAGCTTCTTTCACGTTTTGAACTGATGATATTTCCTCTATAATCGTAGGCCTCAATGCGGTCCAAAAGAGCCCTCCTCGGATTCCTCAAAGACAGTGTTAATGGACTGCTCCACGAAACATAAGTGTAACTCTGTGAGATGAATTCACACATCACCAAGAAGTTTCTATGAAAGTTTTTTCTAGTTTTCATCTGAGGATATTTCCTTTGTCACCATAAATTTCATTACCCTAAGAATTATCTAATTGCAGATATCCAGAAAATTGTGTTAGCAAACTGATCACTGAAGAGAAACTTGTAACCCTGTGAGTTGTATTCACACATGGCAATTCAGTTTCTCAGAAGGCTTATTTCCAGTTTTGAACTGAAAATATTTTGTTCTTCACCGTAGCCCTCAATGAGCTCCCTAATATCACTTTGCAGAAACCACGAAAACAGTGTTAGCAAACTGTTACAAGAAGGGAAGGGTGGAACTCTGTGTGATGAGGTCACACATCAGAAAGCAATGTCTCAGAAACCTTCTCTCTATTTATTATCTGAGGATATTTCCTATTTCACCGTGGGCCCCTAAGGGCTCCCAAATATCCCTTTTCATATTCCACGAAAAGAGTGTTAGCAAACTGCTTCCTGAGTTCCAAGGTGTAAGTCAGTGAGTTGAAATAACCGGTCAGAAAGAAGTTTCACTGAAAGCTTCTTTCACGTTTTGAACTGATGGTATTTCCTTTATCAAGGTAGGCCTCAAGGCGATCCAAAGAAGCCCTTCTCAGGTTCCTCAAAGACAGTGTTAATGGACTGCTCCACGAAATATAAGTTTAACTCTGTGAGATGAATTCACACATCACAAAGAAGTTTCTAAGAAAGCTTCTTTCTAGTTTTCATCTGAGGATAATTCCTTTGTCACGGTAAGCTTCATTGTGCTAAGAAGTATCCCATTGCAGATTTCCAGAAAACTGTGTTATCAAACTGATCACTGAAGACAAACGTGTAACTCTGTAAATTGCATTCACCCATGACAATGCAGTTTCTCAGAAGGCTCCTTTACAGTTTTGATCAGATGATATTTCCTTTTTCACCATAGACCTTAATGAGCTGCCAAATATCACCTTGCAGAATCCACGAAAACAGTGTTAGCAAACTGTTCCAAGAACGAAAGGGTGGAACTCTGTGTGATGAAGTCACACATCCAAAAGCAATCTCTCAGAAAGCTTCGCTCTAGTTATTATCTGAGGATATTTCGTTTTTCACCATGGGCCCCTATGGGATCCCAAATATCACTTTGCAGATTCCATGAAAATAGTGTTAGCCAACTGTTCCAAGAACGGAAGGGTGGAACTCTGTTTGATGAAGTCACAAATCTGAAAGCAATCTCTGAGAAAGATTCTCTCTAGTTATTATCTGAGGATATTTCCTTTTTCACCATGGGCCGCTAAGGGCTCCCAAATATCACTTTGCAGGATCCACGACAACTGTGTTAGAAAGCTGCTCCAAGAAGGGAAGGGTGGAAATCTGTGTGATGAAATCACACATCAGAAAGCAATCTCTCAGAAGGCTTCTCTCTGGTTATTATGTGAGGATATTTTCATTTTCACCATGGGCCCTTATGGGCTCCCAAATATCACTTTGCAGAATCCACGACAAAAGTGTGAGCAAATTGTTCCAAGAAGGGAAGGGTTGAACTTTGTGTGATTAAGTCACACATCAGAAAGCAATCTCTCAGAAAGCTTCGCTCTAGTTATTATCTGAGGATATTTCGTTTTTCACCATGGGCCCCTATGGGATCCCAAATATCACTTTGCAGATTCCATGAAAATAGTGTTAGCCAACTGTTCCAAGAACGGAAGGGTGGAACTCTGTTTGATGAAGTCACAAATCTGAAAGCAATCTCTGAGAAAGATTCTCTCTAGTTATTATCTGAGGATATTTCCTTTTTCACCATGGGCCGCTAAGGGCTCCCAAATATCACTTTGCAGGATCCACGACAACTGTGTTAGAAAGCTGCTCCAAGAAGGGAAGGGTGGAAATCTGTGTGATGAAATCACACATCAGAAAGCAATCTCTCAGAAGGCTTCTCTCTGGTTATTATGTGAGGATATTTTCATTTTCACCATGGGCCCTTATGGGCTCCCAAATATCACTTTGCAGAATCCACGACAAAAGTGTGAGCAAATTGTTCCAAGAAGGGAAGGGTTGAACTTTGTGTGATTAAGTCACACATCAGAAAGCAATCTCTCAGAAAGCTTCGCTCTAGTTATTATCTGAGGATATTTCATTTTCATCCATGGGCCCCTATGGGCTCCCAAATATCACTTTGCAGACTCCACGACAAGATTGTTAGGAAACTGCTTCTGAGGTTGAAGTTGTAACTCTGTGAGATGAATTCACAGGTCAGAAAGAAGGTTCTCAGAAAGCTTCTTTCACGTTTTGAACGGATGATATTTCCTTTATCATCATAGGCCTCAATTCGATCCAAAGAAGCCCTTCTCAGTTTCCACAAAGACAGTGTTAATGGACTGCTCCAAGAAACATAAGGGTAACTCTGAGAGATGAATTCACACATCACCAAGAAGTTTCTAAGAAATCGTTTTTCTATTTTTCATCTGAGGTTATTTCCTTTGTAACCAAAAGCTTCATTGCCCTAAGAAGTGTCTCATTGCAGATTTCCAGAAAACTGTGTTAGCAAACTGATCACTGAAGAGAAACGTGTAACTCTGCGAGTTGCATTCACACATGGCAATGCAGTTTCTCAGGAGGCTTCTTTCCAGTTTTGATCTGAGGATATTTCCTTTTTCACCATGGGCACCCATGGGCTCCCAAATATCACTTTGCAGAATCCACGACAACAGTGTTAGCAAACTGTTCCAAGAAGGGAAGGGTGGAAATCTGTGTGATGAAGTCACCCATCAGAAAGCAATACCTCAGAAAGCTTCTCTCTAGTTATTATCTGAGGATATTTCCTTTTTCCCACTGGGCCCCTAAGGGCTCAAATATCACTTTGCAGATTCCACGAAAAGACTGTTAGCGAACTGCTTCCTGAGGTCTAAGTTGTAACTCTGTGAGATGAATTCACGGAGCAGAAAGAAGTTTCTGAGATAGCTTCTTTCACGTTTTGAACTGATGATATTTCCTTTATCAGCGTAGGCCTCAATGCAATCGAAAGAAGCCCTTCTCAGGTTCCTCAGAGACCGTGTCAATGGACGGCTCCACGAAACTTAAGTGTAACTCTGTGAGGAGAATTCACACATCACTAAGAAGTTTCTAGGAAAACTTCTTTCTAGTTTTCATCTGAGGATATTTCCTTTGTCACCGTAAGCTTTATTGCGCTAAGAAGTATCCCATTGCAGATTTCCAGAAAATTTGGTAGCAAACTGATCACTGAAGAGAAACGTGTAACTCTGTGAGTTGCATTCACACATGGCAATGCAGTTTCTCAGAAGGCTTCTTTCCAGTTTTTAACTGAGGATATTTCCTTTTTCACCATAGCCCTCAAAGAGCTCCCAAATATCACTTTGCAGAATCAACGACAACAGTCTTTGCAAACTGTTCCAAAAAGGGAAGGGGGGAACTCTGTGTGATGAAGTGACACACCAGAAAGCAATCTCTTAGAAAGCTTCTCTTTACTTATTATGTGAGGATATTTCCTTTTTCACCATGGGCCCTATGTACTCCCAAATATCACTTTGCAGAATCCACGACAACAGTGTTAGCAAACTGCTCCAAGAACGGAGGGGTGGAACGCTGTGTGATGAAGTCACACATCAGAAAGCAATCTCTCAGAAAGCTTCTCTCTAGTTATTATGTGAGGATATTTCCTTTTTCACCATGGGCCCCAATGGGCTCCCAAATATCACTTTGCAGTATCCACGACAACAGTGTTAGCAAACTGTTCCAAGAAAGGAAGGGTGGAACTCTGTGTGATGAAGTCACGCATCAGAAAGCAATCTCTCAGAAAGCTTCTCTCTAATTATTATCTGAGGATATTTCCTTTTTCACCATGGGCCACTACGGGCTCCAAAATATCAGTTTGCAGATTCCACGAAAAAGGGTAAGCAAACTGCTCCCTGATGTCTAAATTGTAACTTTGTGACATGAATTCACAGATCAAAAAGAAGTTTCTCAGAAGGCTTCTTTCACGTTTTGAACTGATTATATATCCTTTATCAGCATAGGACTCAATGCGATCCAAAAAGCCCTTCTCCTGTTCCTCAAAGACAGAGTTCATGTACTGCTCCACGAAACATAAGTGTAACTCTGTGAGATGAATTCACACATCACCAAGAATTTTCTAAGAAAGTTACTTTCTACTTTTCATCTGAGGATATTTCCTTTGTCACCGTAAGCTTCATTCCGCACAAAAGTATCCCATTGCAGATTTCCAGAAAACTGTGTTAGCAAACTGAAAACTGAAGAGAAACGTGTAACTCTGTGAGTTGCATTGACACATGGCAATGCAGTTTCTCAGAAGGCTTCTTTCCAGTTTTGATCTGAGGATATTTCCTTTTTCATCAAAGCCCTCAATGAGCTCCCAAATATAACTTTGCAGAATCCACGACAACAGTGTTAGCAAACTGTTCCAAGAAGGGAAGGGTGGAACTCTGTGTGATGAAGTCACAAATCAGAAATCAATCTCTCATAAAGCTTCTCTCTAGTTATTATCTGAGGATATTTCCTTTTTCACCATGGGCCCCTATGGGCTCCGAAATATCATTTTGTAGATTCCACGAAAAGGGTGTTAGTAAACTGTTTCCCGAGTTCTAAGTTGTAACTCAGTGAGATGAATTCACAGATCAGAAAAAGTTCCTCAGAAAGCTTCTTTCACGTTTTGAACTGATGATATTTCCTTTGACAGCGTAGGCCTCAATGCGATCCAAAGAACCCCTTCGTAGGTTCCTCAAAGAGAGTGTTAATGTACTGTTTCAAGAAACATATGTGTAATTCTGTGAGATGAATTCACATACCACCAAGAAGTTTCTAAGAAAGCTTCTTTCAATTTTTCATCTGAGGATATTTCCCTTTTCACCGTAAGCTTCATTGCGCTGAGAAGTATCCCATTGCATATTTCCAGAAAACTGTGTTAGCAAATTGATCACTGAAGCTCTGTGAGATGCATTCACACATGGCAATGCAGTTTCTCAGAAGGCTTCTTTCCAGTTTTCATCTGAGGATATTTCCTTTTTCACCATAGCCCTCAATGAGCTCCCAAATATCACTTTGTAGAATCCAAGACAACAGTGTTAGCAAACTGTTCCAAGAAGGGAAGGGTGGAACTCTGTGTGATGAAGTCACACATCAGAAAGCAATCTCTCAGAAAGCTTCTCTCTCGTTATTATGTGAGGATATTTCCTTTTACGCCATGGGCCCCTATGGGCTCCCAAATATCACTTTGCAGAATCCACGACAACAGTGTTAGCAAACTGCTTCCTGAGGTCTAAGTTGTAACTCTGCTGAGAAGAATTCACTGATCAGAAAGAGGTTTCTCAGAAAGCTTCATTCACATTTTGAACTGATGATATTTCCTTTATCAGCGTAGCCCTCAATACGATCCAGGAATCCCTTCTCCGGTGCCTCAGTGTCAGTGTTCATGTACTGCTCCACGAAACATAAGTGTAACTCTATGAGTTGAATTCACACATCACCAAGAATTTTCTAAGAAGGCTGCTTTCTAGCTTTCACCTGAGGATATTTCCTTTGTCACCGTAAGCATCATTCCTCTAAGAAGTATCTCATTGCAGATTTCCATAAAACGTTGTTAGCATACAGATCACTGAAGAGAAATGTGTAACTCGGTGAGTGGCATTCACACATGGCAATGCAGTTTCTCAGAAGGCTTCTTTCCAGGTTTGATCTGAGGATATTTCCTTTTTCACCATAGTGCTCAATGAGCTCCCAAATATCACTTTGCAGAATCCACGACAAGAGTGTTAGGAAACTGTTCAAAGAAGGGAACGGTGGGACTCTGTGTGATGAAGTCACACACCAGAAAGCAATCTCTCTGAAACCTTCTCTCTAGTTATTATTTGAGGATACTTCTTTTTTCACCATGGGCCCCTATGGGCTCCCAAATATCACTTTGAAGAATCCAAGACAACAGTGTTAGCAAACTGTCCCAAGAACATAAGGGTGGAAATCTTTGTGATGAACTCACACATCAGAAACCAATCTCTCAAAAAGCTTCTTTCTAGTTATTATGTGAGGACATTTCCTTTTTCAACTTGGGCCCCTATGTCTTCCAAATATTGCTTTGCAGAATCCACGACAGCATGGTTCAGAAACTGTTCCAAGAAGGGAAGTGTGCAACGCTGTGAGATGAATGCACAAATCATTAAGAAATCTCTCAGAAAGCTTCACTCTAGTTATTATCTGAGGTTATTTCCTTTTGCACCAGGGGGCCCCTATGGACTCCCAAATATCACTTTGCAGATTCCTCGAAAATAGTGTTAGCAAACTGCTTCCTGAAGAATAAGGTGTAACTCTGTGAGATGAATTCACAGATCAGAAAGAAGTTTCTTAGAAAGCTTCTTTCACGTTTTGAACTGATGATATTTCCTTTACCAGCGTTGGTCTCAATGCGATCCAAAGAAGACCTTCTCAGGGTCCTCAAAGACAGTGTTAATGGACTACTCCATGAAACATAAGTGTAAGTCTGTGAGATGAATTCACACATCATCAAGAAGATTCTAAGAAAGCTTCTTTCTAGTTTTCATCTGAGGATATTTCCTTTGTCCCCGTAAGCTTCATTGCGCTAAGAAGTAACCCAATGCAGATTTCGAGAAAACTTTGTTAGCAAAATGATCACTGAATAGAAACGTGTAACTCTGTGACCTGCATTCACACATGGCAATGCAGTTTCTCTGAAGGCTTCTTTCCAGTTTTGATCTGAGGATATTTCCTTTTTCACCATTGCCCTCAATGAGCTTCCAAATATCACTTTGCAGAACCCACGACAACAGTGTTAGCAAACTGTTCGAAGAAGGGAAGGGCGGAACTCTGTGTGGTGCAGTCACACATCAGAAAGCAATCTCTCAGAAAGCTTCTCTCTAGTTATTATGTTGGGATGTTTCCATTTTCAACATGGGCCCTTATTGTCTCCCAAATATCACTGTCCAGAATACACGACAACAGTGTACGCAAACTGTTCTAAGAAGGGAAGGGTGGAATTCTGTGTGATGAAGTCACACTTCAGAAAGCAATCTCTCAGAAACCTTCTCTCTAGTTATTATCGGAGGATATTTCCTTTTTCACCATGGGCCCCTATGGTCTCCCAAATATCACTTTACAGAATCCACGACAACAGTGTTAGCAAACTATTCTAAGAAGGGAAGGGTGGAACTCTGTTTGATGAAGTCACACATCAGAAAGCAATCTCTCAGAAAGCTTCTCTCTTGTTATTATCCGAGGATATTTCCTTTTTCACCATGGGCCCCTATGGACTCCCAAATATCAGTTTGGAGATTCCACGAAAAGAGTGTTAGCAAACTGCTTCTTGAGGTCTAATATGTAACTCTGTGAGACGAATTCGCAGTGTTAATGGACTGGTCCACTAAACAAATGTGTAACTCTGTGAGATGAATTCACACATCACTAAGAAGTTTCTAAGAAAGCTTCTTTCTAGTTTTCATCTGAGGATATTTCCTTTGTCACCGTAAGCTTCACTGCACTAAGATGTATCCCATTGCAGTTTTCCAGAAAACTGTGTTAGCAATCTGATCACTGAAGACAAACTTGTAATTTTGTGAGTTGCATTCACACATGGCAAAGAAGTTTCTCAGAAGGCTTCTTTCCAGTTTTGATCTGAGGATACTTCCTTTTTCACCAGTTGCCCTCAATGAGCTCCCAAGTATCACTTTGCAGAATCCACGACAACAGTGTTAGCAAACTGTTCCAAGAAGGGAAGTGTGGAAATCTGTGTGATGAAGTGACACATCAGAAAGCAATCTCTCAGAAAGCTTCTCTCTAGTTATTAAGTGAGGATATTTCCTTTTTCTCCATGGGCCCCTATGGGCTCCCAAATATCACTTTGCAGCTTCCACGAAAACAGTGTTAGCAAACTGCTTCCTGAGGTCTAAGTTGTAACTCTGTGAGATGAATTCGCACATCAGAAAGAAGATTCTCAGAAAGTTTCTTTCACGTTTTGAACTGACGATATTTCCTTTATCAGCATAGGCCTCACTACGATCCAAAGAAGCCCTTTTCAGGTTCCTCAAAGACAGTGTTAATGGACTGTTCCATGAAACATAATTGTAACTCTGTGTGATGAATTCAAATATCACCAAGAATTTTCTAAGAAAGCTACTTTCTAGTTTTCATCTGAGGATATCTCCTTTGTCACCATAAGCTTCATTGTGCTATGAAGTATCCAATTGCAGATTTCCAGAAAACTGTGTTAGCAAACTGATCACTGAATAGAATCGTGTAACTCTGTGAGTTGCATTCACGCATGGCAATGCAGTTTCTCAGAAGGCTTCTTTACACTTTTGATCTGAGGATATTTCCTTTTTCACCGTAGCCCTCAATGAGCTCCCAAATATCACGTTGCAGAATCCACGACAACAGTGTTAGCAAACTGTTCCCGGAAGGGAAGGTGGAACTCTGTGTGATGAAGTCACACATCAAAAAGCAATCTTTCAGGAAGCTTCTCTCTATTTATTATGTGAGGATATTTCCTCTTTCACGATGGGCCCCTATGGGCTCCAAATATCACTTTGCAGATTCCACGAAAAGAGTGTTAGCAAACTGCCTCCCGTTATCTAAGTTGTTACTCTGTGAGATGAATTCACAGATCAGAAAGAAGATTCTCAGAAAGCTTCTTTCCCGTTTTCAACTCATGATATTTCCTTTATCAGCGTAGGCCTCAATAGGATCCAATGAAGCCGTTCTCAGGTTTCTCTAAAACAGTGTTAATGGACTCCTCCATGAAACGTAGGTGTAACTCTACAAGATGAATTCACATATGACCAAGAATTTTCTAAGAAAACTTCTTTCTAGTTTCCATCTGAGGATATTTCCTTTGACACCGTAAGCTTCATTGCGCTAAGAAGTATCTAATTGCAGATTTCCAGAAAAATGTGTTAGCAAACAGACCACTGAAGAGAAACGTGTAACTCTGTGAGTTGCATTCACACATGGGAATGCAGTTTATCAGAAGGCTTCCTTCCAGTTTTGATCTGAGGATATTTCCTTTTTCGCCATCGCCCTTAATGAGCTCCCAAATATCACGTTGCAGAATCCACGACAACAGTGTTAGCAAACTGTTCCAAGAACGGAAGGGTGGAACTCTGTGTGATGAAGTCACACATTAGAAAGCAATCTCTCAGAATGCTTCCCTCTTGTTATTATGTGAAGATATTTCCTTTTTCACCATGGGCCCCTTTGGGCTCCCCAATATCACTTTGCAGAATCCACCAGAACGGTGTTATCAAACTGTTCCAAGAAGGGAAGGTGGAACTCTGGGTGATGAAGTCACACATCAGAAAAGCAATCTCTCAGAAAGCTTCTCTCTAGTTTTTATCTGAGGATGTTTCCTTTTTCACCATGGGCCCCTACGGACTCCCAAATATCACTTTTCATATTACACGAAAAGAAAGTGAGCAAACTGCTTCCTGAGGTGTATGGTGTAACTCTGTGAGATGAAAGAACATATCAGAAAGAAGTTTCTCCGAAAGCTGCTTTTAGGTTTTGAACTGAGGATATTTCCCTGATCAGCGTAGGCCTCAATACGATCCAAAGAAGCCCTTCTCAGGTTCCTCAAAGACGGTGTTAATGTACTGCTCCACGAAACCTAATTTTAACTCTGTGAGGTGATTTCACAAATCACAAAGATGTTTCTAAGAAACCTTCTTTCTAGTTTTCATCTGAGGATATTTCTTTTGTCTCCATAAGCTTCGTTGCACTAAGAAGTATCCCATGGCAGACATCCATGAAAGTATGTGGGTTGCATTCACCATGGCAATGCAGAAAGGTGTAAGTATGTGGGTTGCATTCACACATGGCAATGCAGTTTCTCAGAAGGCTTCTTTCCAGTATTGATCTGAGGATATTTCCTTTCTCACCATAGCCATCCATGAGCTCACAAATATCACATTGCAGAATATACGACAACAGTGTTAGCATACTGTTCCAAAAAGGAGGCGGTGGAACTCTGTGTGATGAAGTCACACATCAGAAAGCAATCTCTCACAAATCTTCTCTCTAATTCTTCACTGAGGATATTTCCTTTTTCACCATGGGCCCCTATGGGCTCCCAAATATCACCTTGCATATTCCACAAAAAGAGTGTTAGCAAACTGCTTCCTGAGTTCTAAGTTGTAACTCTGTGATATGAATTCACAGATCGCAAATAAGTTTCTCAGAAAGCTTCTTTCACGTTTTCAACTGACGATATTTCCTTTATCAGCGTAGGCCTCAATACGATCCAAAGAAGCCCTTCTCAGGTTCCTCAAAGACAGTGTTAATGGACTGCTCCACGAAACATAAGTCTAACTCTGTGAGATGAATTCACACATCATCAAGAAGTTTCTAAGAAAGCTTCTTTCTAGTTTACATGTGAGGATATTTCCTTTGTCACCGTAAGCTTCGTTGCGCTAAGAAGTATCCAATTGCAGATTTCCAGAAAACTGTGTTAGCAAACTGATCAATCAAGAGAAACGTGTAACTCTGTGAGTTGCATTCACACACGGCAATGCAGTTTCTCAGAAGGCTTCTTTCAAGTTTTGATCTGAGGATATTTCCTTTTTCACCATAGCCCTAAATGAGCTCCGAAATATCACTTTGCAGAATCGACGACAACAGTGTTAGCAACCTGTTCCAAGAAGGGAAGTGTGGAACTCTGTGTGATGAAGTCACACATCAGAAAGCAATCTCTCAGAAAGCTTCTCTCTAGTTACTATCGAGGATATTTCCTTTTTCACCATGGACCCCTATGGGCTCCTAAATATCACTTTGCATATTCCACGCAAAGTGTGCTAGCAAATTGCTTCCTGAGTTCTAAGTTGTAACTCTGTGAGATGAATTCACAGAACACAAAGAAGTTTCCCAGAAAGCTTCTATCATGTTTTGAACTGAGGATAATTCCTTTATCAGCGTAGGCCTCAATGCGATCGAAAGAAGACCTTCTCTGGTTCCTCAAACACAGTGTGAATGGACTGCTCCACGACGAAACATAAGTGTAACTCTGTGAGATGAATTCACACATCACCAAGAAGTTTCTAGGAAACCTTCTTTCTAGTTTTCGTCTGAGGATATATCCTTTGCCATCGTAAGCTTCATTGCGCCAAGAAGTATCCCATTACAGATTTCCAGAAAACTGTTTTAGCAAACTGGTCACTGACCAGAAACGTGTAAGTCTGTGAGTTGCATTCACACATGGCAATGCAGTTTCTCAGAAGGCTTCTTTCCAGTTTTGATCTGAGGATATTTCCTTTTTCACCATAGCCCTCAATGAGCTTCCAAATATCACTTTACAGAATCCACGACAACAGTGTTGCAAAACTGTTCCAAGAAGGAAAGGGTGGAAATCTATGTGATGAAGTCACACATCAGAAAGCAATCTCTCAGAAAGCTTCTCTCTAGTTATTATCTGAGGATATTTCCTTTTTTACCATGGGCCCCTGTGGGCTCCCAAATATCTCTTAGCAGATTCCATGAAAAGAGTGTTAGCAAACAGCTTCCTGAGGTCTAAGATGTAAGTCTGTGAGATGAACTCACTGATCAGAAAGAAGTTTCTCAGAAAGCTTCTTTCACGTTTTGATATGATGAAATTTCCTTTATCAGCGTAGGCCTCAATGCGATCCAAAGAAGCTCTTCTCAGGTTCCTCAAAGAGAGTGTTAATGGACTGCTCCACGAAACATAAGTGTAACTCTATGAGATGAATTCACACATCACCAAGAGGTTTTTAGAAAGCTTCTTTCTAGTTTTCATCTGAGGATATTACCTTTGTCACCTTACGCTCCATTCCGCTAAGAAGTATCCTATTTCAGATTTCCAGAAAACTGTGTTAGCCAACTGAACACTGAAGACAAACCTGTAACTGTGAGTTGCATTCACACATAGCAATGCAGTTTCTCAGAAGGCTTCTTTCCAGTTAAGGCCTGAGTATATTTCCTTTTTCACCATATCCCTCAATGAGCTCCCAAATATCACTTTGCAGAATCCCCGACAACAGTGTCAGCAAACTGCTCCAAGAAAGGAAGGATGGAAGTCTTTGTGATGAAATCACACATCAGAAAGCAATCTCTCAGAAAGCTTCTCTCTAGTTATTATCTGAGGATATTTCCTTTTTCACCATGGGCCCCTATGGGTTCCCAAATATCACTTTGCAGATTCCGCGAAAAGACTGTTAGCAAACTGCTTCCTGAGGTCTAAGTTGAAACTCTGTGAGATGAATTCGCAGATCAGAAAGAAGTTTCTCAGAAAGCTTCTTTCACATTTTGAACTGATAATATTTCCTTTATCAGCATAGGCCTCAATGCGATCCAAAGAAGCCCTTCTCTGGATCCTCCAAAAAAGTGTTAATGGACTGCTCCACACAACATAAGTGTAACTCTGTGAGATGAATTCACACATCACCAAGAAGCTTCTAAGAAAGCTTCTTTCTCATTTTCATCTGAGAGTATCGCCCTTGTCACCGTAAGCTTCATTGCGCTAAGAAGTAATCCATTGCAGATTTCCAGAAAACTGTGTTAGCAAACTGATCAACTGAAGAGAAACGTGTAACTCTGTGAGTTGCATTCACACATGGCAATGTAGTTTCTCAGAAGGCTTCTTTCCAGTTTTAATGTGAGGATATTTCCTTTATCACCATAGTCCTCAATGATCTCCCAAAAATCACTTTGCAGAATTCACGACAACAGTGTTAGCACACTGTTCCAAGAAGGGAAGGGTGGAACTCTGTGTGATGAAGTCACACATCAGAAAACAATCTCTCAGAAAGCTTCTCTCTAGTCATTATGTGAGAATATTTCCTTTTTCACCATGGGCCCCTAAGGGCTCCCAAATATCACTTTGCATTTTCCAAGAAAAGAGTGTTAGCAAACTGCTTCCTGAGGTCTAAGTTGTAAGTCTGTGAGATGAACTCACTGATCAGAAAGAGGTTTCTCAGAAAGCTTCTTTCACGTTTTGAACTGATGACATTTCCTTTATCAGCGTAGGCCTCAATGAGATCCAAAGAAGCCCTTCTCAGGTTCCTCTAAGACAGTGTTAATGGACTCCTTCTCGAAACATAAGTGTAACGCTGTGAGATGAATTCACACATCACCAAGAAGTTTCTAAGAAAGCTTCTTTCTAGTTTTCATCTGAGGATATTTCCTTTGTCACCGTAAGCTTCATTGCAGTATGAAGTATCTAATTGCAGATTTCCAGAAAACTGTGTTAACAAACTGATCAGTGAAGACAAACGTGTAACTCTGTGAGTTGCATTCACACATGGCAATGCAGCTTCTCAGAAGGCTTCTTTCCAGTTTTAATCTGAGGATATATCCCTTTTCACCATAGCCCTCAATGAGCTCCCAAATATTACTTTGCAGAATCCACGACAACAGTGTTATCAAACTGTTCCAAGAAGGGAAGTGTGGAACTCTGTGTGATGAAGTCACACATCAGAAAGCAATCTCTCAGAAAGCTTCTCTCTAGATATTATGTGAGGATACTTCCTTTTTCACCATGGGCTCCTATGTGCTCCCAAATATCACTTTTCAGTATCCACGACAACAGTGTTAGCAAACTGTTCCAAGAAGGGAAGGTTGGAACTCTCTGTGACGAAATCACACATCCGAAAGCAATCTCTCTAAAAGCTTCTCTCTAGTTATTATGTGAGGATATTTCCTTTTTCACCAAGGGCCCCTATGGGCTCCCAAATATCACTTTGCAGTTTCCCCGAAAAGAGTGTTAGCAAACTGCTTCCTGAGGTCTAAGTTGTAAGTCTGTGAGATGAACTCACTGATGAGAAAGAAGGTTCTCAGAAAGCTTCTTTCACGTTTTGAAGTGATGAAATTTCCTTCATCAGCGTAGGCCTCAATGCGATCCAAAGAAGCCCTTCTCAGGTTCCTGAAAGACAGTGTTAATGGACTGCTCCACGAAACATAAGTGTAACCCTGTGAGATGAATTCACACATCACGAAGAGGTTTCTAAGAAACTTCTTTCTAGTTTTCATCTGAGGACATTTCCTTTGTTACCGTAAGCTTCATTGCGCTAAGAGGTATCCCCCTGCAGATTTCCACAAAACTGTGTTAGCTAACTGATCATGGAGGAGAAACGTGTAAATCTTTGAGTTGCATTCACACATGGCAATGCGGTTTCTCAGAAGGCTTCTTTCCAGTTTTGTTCTAAGGATATTTCCTTTTTCACCTTAGACCTCAAGGAGCTCCCAAATATCACTTTGCAGAATCCACGACAACAGTGTTAGCAAACTGTTCCAAGAAGGGAAGGGTGGAACTCTGTGTGATGAAGTCACACATCAGAAAGCAAACTCTCAGAAAGCTTCTGTCTAGTTATTATGTGAGGATATTTCCTTTTCACCATGGGCCCCTATGGGCTCCCAAATATCATTTTGCAGAATCCACGACAACAGTGTTAGCAAGCTGTTCCAAGAAGGAAATCTTGGAACTCTGTGTGATGAAGTCACACATCAGAAAGCAATCTCATAGAAAGCTTCCCTCTAGTTATTATTTGAGGATATTTCCTTTTTCACCATGGGCCCCTATGGGCTCCCAATTATCACTTTGCAGATTCCACGAAAACAGTGTTAGGAAACTGCTTCCTGAGTTCTATGTTGTAACTCTGTGAAATGAATTCACAGATCAGAAAGAAGATTCTCAGAAAGTTTCTTTAACGTTTTGAACTGATGATATTTCCTTTATCAGCGTAGGTCTCAATACGATCCAAAGAAGCCCTTCTCAGTTTCCTCAAAGACAGTGTTAACAGACTGCTCCATGAAATATAATTGTAACTCTGTGAGATGAATTCACACATCATCAAGAAGTTTCTTAGAAAGCTTCTGTCTAGTTCTCATCTGAGGATATTTCCTTTGTCACCGTTAGCTTCATTGCGCTAAGAAGTAGCCCATTGCAGATTTCCAGAAAACTGTGTTAGCAAACTGATCACTGAAGAGAAACGTGTAACTCTGTGAGTTGCATTCACACATGGCAATGCAGTTTCTCAGAAGGCTTCTTTCCAGTTTTGATCTGAGGATATTTCCTTTTTCACCATAGACATCAATGAGTTCTCAAATGTCACTTTGTAGAATCCAAGACAACAGTGTCAGCAAACTGTTCCAAGAAGGGAAAGGTGGAACCCTGTGTGATGAAGTCACACATCAGAAAGCAATCACTCAGAAAGCTTCTCTCTACTTATTATATGAGGATATTTCCTTTTTCACCATGGGCCCCTATGAGCTCCCAAATATCACTTTGCAGAATTGAAGACAACAGTGTTAGCAAACTGTTCCAAGAAAGGAAGGGTGGAACTCTGTGTGATGAAGTCACACATCAGAAAGCAATCCCTCAGAAAGCTTCTCTCTAGTTACTCTTTGAGGATATTTCCTTTTTCACCATGGGCCCCAATGGGCTCCCAAATATCACTTTGCAGAATCCACGACAACAGTGTTAGCAAACTGTTCCAAGAAGGGAAGGGTGGAACTCTGTGTAATGAATTCACGCATCAGAAAGCAATCCCTCAGAAAGCTTCTCTTTAGTTACTATTTGAGGATATTTCCTTTTTCACCATGGGCCCCTATGGGCGCCGAAATATCACTTTGCAGATTCTACGAAAAGAGTGTTAGGTAACTGCTTCCTGAGGTCTAAGGTGTAACTCTGTGAGATGAATTCACAGATCAGAAAGAAGTTTCTCAGTAATATTCTTTCACGTTTTGAACTGATGATATTTACTTTTATCAGCGTACGCCTCAATAGGATCCAAAGCCCTTCGTAGTTTCCTCAAAGACAGTGTTAATGGACTGCTGATGAAACATAAGTGTAACTCTGTGAGATGAATTCACACATCACCAAGAAGTTTCTAAGAAAGCTTCTTTCTAGTTTTCATCTGAGGATATTTCCTTTCTCACCGTAAGCTTCATTGCGGCAAGAAATATTTAATTGCAGATTTCCAGAACTCTGTGTTAGCAAACTGATCACTGAAGAGAAACGTGTAATTCTTTGAGTTGCATTCACACATGGCAATGCAGTTTCTCAGAAGGGTTCATTCCTGTTTTGATCTGTGGATATTTCCTTTTTCAAAATAGCCCTCAATGAGCTCCCTAATATCACGTTGCAGAATCTTCGACAACATTTTTAGCAAACTCTTCCAAGAAGGGAAGGGTGGAACTTGGTGTGATGAAGTCCCACATCAGAAAGCAATCTCTCAGAAAGCTTCTCTGTAGTAATTATGTCAGGATATTTCCTTTTTCATCATGGGCCCCTATAGGCGCCCAAATATCACTTTGCAGAACCCACTACAACAGTGTTAGCAAACTGTTCCAAGAAGGGAAGTGTGGAACTCTGTGTCATGAAGTCACACATCAGAAAGCAGTCTCTCAGAAAGCTTCTCTCTAGTTATTATCTGAGCTTATTTGGCTTTTCACCATGGGCCCCGATGGGCTACCATATATCAGTTTGCAGATTCCATGAAAAGATTGTTAGCAAACTTCTCATGAGGTCTAAGTTGTAACTCTGTGAGGAGAATTCACAGATCAGAAAGAAGTTTCTCAGAAAGCTTCTTTCAAATTTTGAACTGATGATATTTCCTTTATCAGCATAGGCCTCAAAGCGATCCAAAGAAGCCCTTCTCAGTTTCCTCAAAGACAGTGTTATTGGCTGCTCCACGAAACATAAGTGTACTTCGGTGAGATGAATTCACACATCACCGAGAAGTTTCTAAGAAAGCTTCTTTCTAGGATGGCCGAATAGGAATATCTCCAGTCTCCAACTCTCCGCACGAGCGACACAGAAGACCGGTGATTTCTGCATCTTCAACTGAGGTACTGGAGTCATCTCACTAGGGAGTGCCGGACAATCGGTGCTGGTCAGTTGCTGCAGCCTGGCCAGCGAGAGCTGAAGCAGGGTGAGGTATCGCCTCACCTGGGAAGCGCAAGGGGGAAGGATATCCCTTTTCCTAGCCAGGGGAACTGAGACACACAACACCTGGAAAATCGGGTAACTCCCACCCCAATACCGTGCTCTAAGCAAACGGGCACACCAGAAGAATGTATCCCTCACCTGGCCGGGAGGGTTCCACGACCACGGAGCCTCCCTCATTGTTAACATAGCAGTCTGCGGAGATTTAACCGCGAGGCAGCAGCGAGGCTGGGGGAGGGCCGGCCGCCATTGTTGAGACTTAAATAGTTAAACAAAGCTGCTGGGAAGCTCGAACTGGGTGGAGCTCACAGCAGCTCAAGGAAACCTGCCTGTCTCTATAGACTCCACCTCTGGGGGCAGGGCTCAGCTAAAAAAACAACAGGGGAAGCAACAGAGGCCTGAGCAGACACGAAGGACTCTGTCTGACAGCTTTGAAGAGAGCAGTGGATCTCCCAACACGGAGGTAGAGATCTGAGAACGGACAGACTGCATGCTCAAGTGGGTCACTGACCCCTGAGTAGCCTCACGGGGAGACATCCCCCACTAGGGGCAGTGTGACACCCCACAGCTTACAGGGTGGAGTACACCCCTGAGAGGAAGCTTCCAAAGAAAGAATCAGACAGATACACTCGCTGTTCAGCAATATTCTATCTTCTGCAACCTCTGCTGCTGATACCCAGGCAAACAGGGTCTGGAGGGGACCTCAAGCAATCTCCAACTGACCTACAGCTGAGGGTCCAGACTGTCAGAAGGAACACTATCAAACAGGAAGGACACCTATACCAAAACCCTATCAGTACGTCACCATCATCAAAGACCAGAGACAGATAAAACCACAAAGATGGGGAAAAAGCAGGGCAGAAAAGCTGGAAATTCAAAAAATAAGAGCGCATCTCCCCTGCAAAGGAGCGCAGCCCATCGCCAGTAACGGATCGAAGCTGTTCAGAGAATGAGTTTGACGAGATGAGAGAAGAAGGCTTCAGTCCATCAAACTTCTCAGAGCTAAAGGAGGAATTACGTACCCAGTGCAAAGAAACTAAAAATCTTGAAAAAAGAGTGGAAGAATTGACAGCTAGATTAATTAATGCAGAGAAGGTCATAAACGAAATGACAGAGATGAAAACCATGACACGAGAAATACGTGACAAATGCACAAGCTTCAGTAACCGACTCGATCAACTGGAAGAAAGAGTATCAGCGATTGAGGATCAAATGAATGAAATGAAGCAAGAAGCGAAACCAAAACAAAAAAGAAGAAAAAGAAATGAACAAAGCCTGCAAGAAGTATGGGATTAGGTAAAAAGACCAAATCTACGTCTGATTTGGGTGCCTGAAAGTGAGGGGGAAAATGGAACCAAGTTGGAAAACACTCCTCAGGATATCGTTCAGGAGAACTTCTGCAACCTAGTAGGGCAGGCCAACATTCAAATTCAGGAAATACCGAGAACGCCACAAAGATACTCCTCGAGAAGAGCAACTCCAAGGCACATAATTTCCAGATTCACCAAAGTTGAAATGAAGGAAAAAATGTTAAGGGCAGCCAGAGAGAAAGATCGGGTTACCCACAAAGGGAAGCCCATCAGACTAAAAGCAGATCTCTCGGCAGAATATCTACAAGCCAGAAGAGAGTGGGGGCCAATATTCAACGTTCTTAAAGAAAAGAATTTTACACCCAGAATTTCATATCCAGCCAAACTAAGTTTCATCAGTGAAGGAGAAATAAAATCCTTTACAGATAAGCAAATGCTTAGAGATTTTGTCATCACCAGGCCTGCCTTACAAGAGACCCTGAAGGAAGCCCTAAACATGGAAAGGAACAACCGGTACCAGCAATTGCAAAAACAGGCCAAAATGTAAAGACCATCGAGGCTAGGAAGAAACTGCATCAACTAACGAGCAAAATAACCAGTTAATATCATAATGGCAGGATCAAGTTCACACATAACAATATTAACCTTAAATGTAAATGGACTAAATGCTCCAATTAAAAGACACAGACTGGCAAACTGGATAAAGAGTCAAGACCCATCAGTCTGCTGTATTCAGGAGACCCATCTCACATGCAGAGACATACATAGGCTCAAAATAAAGGGATGGAGGAAGATCTACCAAGCAAATGGAGAACAAAAAAAAGCAGGGGTTGCTAATCCTAGTCTCTGATAAAAGCAGACTTGAAACCATCAAAGATCAAAAGAGACAAAGAAGGCCATTACATAATGGTAAAGGGATCAATTCAACAGGAAGAGCTAACTCTCCTAAATATATATGCACCCAATACAGGAGCACCCAGATTCATAAAGCAAGTCCTTAGAGACTTACAAAGAGACTTAGACTCCCATACAATAATAATGGGAGACTTCAACACTCCACTGTCAACATTAGACAGATCAACGAGACAGAAAGTTAACAAGGATATCCAGGAATTGAACTCATCTCTGCACCAAGCGGACCTAATAAACATCTATAGAACTCTCCACCCCAAATCAACAGAATATACATTCTTCTAAGCACCACATCGCACTTATTCCAAAATTGACCACATAATTGGAAGTAAAGCACTCCTCAGCAAATGTAAAAGAATAGAAATTATAACAAACTGTCTCTCAGACCACAGTGCAATCAAACCAGAACTCAGGACTAAGAAACTCAATCAAAACCGCTCAACAACATGGAAACTGAACAACCTGCTCCTGAATGACTACTGGATACATAACGAAATGAAGGCAGAAATAAAGATGTTCTATGAAACCAATGAGAACAAAGATACAACATACCAGAATCTCTAGGACACATTTAAAGCAGTGTGTACAGGGAAATTTATAGCACTAAATGCCCACAAGAGAAAGCAGGAAAGATCTAAAATTGACACTCTAACATCACAATTAAAAGAACTAGAGAGGCAAGAGCAAACACATTCAAAAGCTAGCAGAAGGCAAGAAATAACTCAGATCAGAGCAGAACTGAAGGAGATAGAGACACAAAAAACCCTCCAAAAAATCAATGAATCCAGGAGTTGGTTTTTTGAAAAGATCAACAAAATTGACAGACCGCTAGCAAGACGAATAAAGAAGAAAAGAGAGAGGAATCAATAGGTGCAATAAAAAATGATAAAGGGAATATCACCAACGACCCCACAGAAATACAAACTACCATCAGAGAATACTATAAAAACATCTACGCAAATCAACTAGAAAATCTAGAGGAAATGGATAATTTCCTGGACACTTAAACTCTCCGAAGACTAAACCAGGAAGAAGTTGAATCCCTGAGTAGACCAATAGCAGGCTCTGAAATTGAGGCAACATTTAATCGCCTACCCACCAAAAAAACTCCAGGACCAGATGGATTCACAGCTGAATTCTACCAGAGGTACAAGGAGGAGCTGGTACCATTCCTTGTGAAATTATTCTAATCAATAGAAATAGAGAGAATCCTCCCTAACTCATTTTATGAGGCCAACATCATCCTGATACCAAAGCCTGGCAGAGACACAACAAAAAAAAAGAGAATTTTAGATCAATATCCCTGATAAACATCGATGCAAAAATCCTCAATAAAATACTGGCAAACCGGATTCAGCAGCACATCCAAAAGCTTATCCACCATGATCAAGTGGGCTTCATCCCTGGGATGCAAGGCTGGTTCAACATTCGCAAATCAATAAACATAATCCAGCATATAAACACAACCAAAGTCAAGAACCACCTGATTATCTCAATAGATGCAGAAAAGGCTTTGGACAAAATTCAACAGCCTTTCATGCTAAAAAAGCTCAATAAATTCGGTATTGATGGAACATACCTCAAAATAATAAGAGCTATTTATGACAAACCCACAGCTAATATCATACTGAATGGGCAAAAACTGGAAAAATTCCCTTTGAAAACTGGTATAAGACAGGGATGCCCTCTCTCTCCACTCCTATTCAACATAGTGTTGGAAGTCCTGGCTAGGGCAATCAGGCAAGAGAAAGAAATCAAGGCTATTCAGTTAGGAAAAGAAGAAGTCAAATTGTCCCTGTTTGCAGATGACATGATTGTATATTTAGAAAACCCCATCGTCTCAGCCCAAAATCTCCTTAAGCTGATAAGCAACTTCAGCAAAGTCTCAGGATACAAAATTAATGGGCAAAAATCACAAGCATTCTTATACACCCGTAACAGTCAAGCAGAGAGCCAAGTCAGGAATGAACTTCCATTCACAATTGCTTCAAAGAGAATAAAATACCTAGGAATCTAACTTACAAGGGATGTAAAGGACCTCTTCAAGGAGAACTACAAACCACTGCTCAGTGAAATCAAAGAGGACACAAACAAATGGAAGAACATACCATGCTCATGGATAGGAAGAATCAATATCGTGAAAATGGCCATACTGCCCAAGGTTATTTATAGATTCAATGCCATCCCCATCAAGCTACCAATGAGTTTCTTCACAGAATTGGAAAAAACTGCTTTAAAGTTCATATGGAACCAAAAAAGAGCCCGCATTGCCAAGACAATCCTAAGTCAAAAGGACAAAGCTGGAGGCGTCACGCTACCTGACTTCAAACTCTACTACAAGGTTACAGCAACGAAAACAGCATGGTTCTGGTTCCCAAACAGAGCTATAGACCAATGGAACAGAACAGAGGCCTCAGAAATAATACCACTCATCTACAGCCACCTGATCTTTGACAAACCTGAGAGAAACAAGAAATGGGGAAAGGATTCCTATTTAATAAATGGTGCTGAGAAAATTGGCTAGCCATAAGGAGAAAGCTGAAACTGGATCCTTTGCTTACTCCTTATACGAAGATTAATTTAAGATTGATTACAGACTTAAATGTTAGACCTAATACAATAAAAACCCTAGAAGAAAATCTAGGTAGTACCATTCAGGACATAGGCATGGGCAAGGACTTCATATCTAAAACACCAAAAGCAACGGCAGCAAAAGCCAAAAACCAAGAACTTTCTAAGAAATTTTCTTTCTAGTTTTCATCTGAGGATATTTCCTTTGTCACTGTAAGCTTCATTGCACTAAGAAGTATCCCATTGCAGATTTCCAGAGAACTGTGTTAGCAAACTGAGCACTGAAGAGAAACGTGTAACTCTGAGAGTTGCATTCACAAATGGCAATGCAGTTTCTCAGAAGGCTTCTTTCCAGTTTTGATCTGAGGATATTTCCTTTTTCACTTTAGCGCTCAATGAGCTCCCAAATATAACTTTGCAGAATCCACGACAACAGTCTTAGCAAAATGTTCCAAGAAGGGACGGGGGGAACTCGGTGTGATGAAGTCACGCATCAGAAAGCAATCTTTCAGAAAGCTTCTCTCTAGTTATTTTGTGAGGATATTTCCTTTTTCACCATTGGCCACTATGGGCTCCCAAATATCACTTTGCAGAATCCACGACAACAGTGTTAGCAAACTGTTGCAAGAAGGGAAGGGATGAACTCTGTGTGATGAAGTCACACAACAGAAAGCAATCTCTCTGAAAGCTTCTCGCTAGTTATGGTCTGAGGATATTTCCTTTTTCACCATGGGCCTATATGGGCTCCCAAATATGACTTTGCAGATTCCACGAAAAGAGTGTTTGCAAACTGCTTCCTGAGGTCTAAGTTGTAACTCTGTGAGATGAATTCACAGATAAGAGAGAAGATTCTCAGAAAGCTTCTTTGACCTTGTGAACTGATGATATTTCCTTTACCAGCGTAGGTCTCAATGCGATCCAAAGAAGCCCTTCTCAGGATCCTCAAAGACAGTGTTAATGGACTACTCCAAGAAACATAAGTGTAACTCTGTGAGATGAATTCACACATCACCAATAAGTTTCTAAGAAAACTGCTTTCTAGTTTTCCTCTGAGGGTATTTCCATTCATGCCGTAAGCTTCATTGCGCTAAGAAGTATCTAATTGCAAATTTCCAGAAAACTGTGTTAGGAAACTGATCACGGAAAAGAAAAGTGTAACTCTGTGCGTTACATTCACTCATGACAATGCACTTTCACAGAAGTCTTCTTTCCAGTTTTGATCTGAGGATATTTCATTTTTCACCATAGCCCTCAATGAGCTCCTAAATGTCACTTTGCAGAATCGACGACAACAGTGTTAGCAAACTGTTAAAAGAAGTGAAGGGTGGAACTCTGTGTGATGAAGTCACACATCAGAAAGCAATCTCTCAGAAAACTTTTCTCTAGTTAGTATCTGAGGATATTTCCTTTTTCACCATGGGCCCCTATGGACTCCAAATATCACTTTGCAGATTCCACGAAAAGACTGTTAGCAAACTGCTCCTGAGGTAAGGTGAACTTGTGAGATGAATTCACATCGAGAAGTTTCTCAGAAAGCTTCTTTGTAGTTTCATCTGAGGATTATCTTTGTCACCAAAGCTTCATTGCGCTAACAAGTATCCCATTGCAGATTTCCAGAAAACTGTTTAGAAACTGATCACTGAAAGAACGTATACTCTGCGTTTGCATTCACACAGGCAATGCAGTTTCTCAGAAGGCTTCTTCCATTTTAATCTGAGGATATTTCCTTTTTCACCATAGCCCTCAAAGAGCTCCCAAATATCACTTTGCAGAATCCACGACAACGGTGTTAGCAAACTGTTCGAAGAAGGGAAGGGTGGAAGTCTGTATGATGAAGTCACACATCAGAAAGCAATCTCTCAGAAAGATTCCCTCTAGTTATTATCTGAGGATATTTCCTTTTTCACCATCTGCCAACACGGGCTCCCAAATATCGCTTTGCGGATTCCACGAAAAGAGTGTTAGCAAACTTCTTCCTGAGGTCTAAGTTGTAACTCTGTGAGATGCATTCACAGATCAGAAAGAAGTTTCTCAGAAAGCTTCTTTCACGTTTTGAACTGATGATATTTCCTTTTTCAGCTTAGGACTCATTACGATCCAAAGAAGCCCTTCTCAGGTTCCTCAAGGACACTTTTAATGGACTGCTCCTCGAAACGTAAGTGTAACTCTTTGAGATATATTCAGACATCAAAAAGAAGTTTCTGAGAATCTTTCTAGTTTTCATGTCAGGATATTTCCTTTGTCACCGTAAGCTTCATTGCGTTTAGAAGTATCCCATTGCAGATTTCCAGAAAACTGTGTTTACAAACTGATGACTGAAGAGAAACATATAACTCTGTGAGTTGCATTCACACATGGCAATGCAGTTTCTCAGAAGGCTTTTTCCTGCTTTTATCTGAGGGTATTTCCTTTTTCACCATAGCCCTCAATGAGCTCCCAAATATCACTTTGCAGAATCCATGACAACAGTGTTAGCTAACTGTACCAAGAAGGGAGGGGTGGAACTCTGTGTGATGAAGTCACACATCAGAAAGCAATCTCTCAGAAAGCTTCTCTCTAGTTATTATGTGAGGATATTTACTTTTTCACCCTGGGCACCTATGGGCTCCCAAACATCACTTTGCAGAGTCCACGACAACAGTGTTAGCAAACTTTTAAAAAAAGGGGAGTGTGGAACTCTGTGTGATGAATTCAACATCAGAAAGCAATCTCTCAGAAAGATTCTCCCTAGTTAATATCTCAGGATATTTCCTTTTTCATCATGTTCCCCTATGGGCTCCCAAATATCAGATTGCAGAATGAACGGCAACAGTGTTAACAAAATGTTCCAGGAAGGGAAGGGTGGAACTGTGTGTGATGATGTCACACATCAGAAAGCAATCTCTCAGAAAGCTTCTCTCTAGTTATTATGTGAGGATATTTCCTTTTTCACCATGGGCCCCTACGGGCTCCCAATATCACTTTGCAGATTCCACGAAAAGAGTGGTAGCAAACTGCTTCCTGATGTCTAAGTTGTAAGTCTGTGAGATGAATTCACAGATTAGAAAGACGATTCTCAGAAAGTTTCTTTCACGTTGTGAATTGATGATATTTCCTTTATCAGCATACACCTCAATGCGATCCAAAGAAGCCCTTCTCAGGTTCCTCAAAGACAGTGTTAATGGACTTCTCCATGAAACATAAGTGTAACTCTGCGAGACGAATTCACACATCACCAAGAAGTTTCTAAGAAAACTTCTTTCTAGTTTTCATCTGATGATATTTCCTTTGTCAACGTGAGCTTCATTGCGCTAAGATGTATCTAATTGCAGATTTCCAGACAACTATGTTAGCAAACTGACTTCGGCAGGGAAACGTGTAACTCTGTGAGTTGCATTCACACATGGCAATGCAGTTTCTCAGAAGGCTTCTTTCCTGTTTTGATCAGTGGATATTTCCTTTTCACCAAGTTCCCCTATGGGCTCCCAAATATCACTTTGCAGAATCCACGACAACAGTGTTAGCAACTGTTCCAAGAAGGGAACGGTGGAACTCTGTGTGATGAAGTCACACATCAGAAAGCAATCTCTCAGAAAACTTCTCTAGTTATTATGTGAGGATATTTCCTTTTACTCCTTGGGCCCCTATGGGCTCCCAAATATCACTTTGCAGATTCCACGAAAAGAGGGTTAGCACACTGCTTCCTGAGGTCTAAGGTGTAACTCTGTGAGATGAATTCACAGATCAGAACTGAAGTTCCTCAGAAAGCTTCTTTCACGTTTTGAACTGATGATAATTCCTTTATCAGCGTAGGCCTCAATACGATCCAAAGAAGCCTTTCTCAGCTTCCTCAAAGACAGTGTTAAAGGACTGCTCCAAGAAATATAAGTGTAACTCGGTGGGATGAATTCACACATCACCAAAAATTTTCTTAGAAAGCTGCTTTGTAGTTTCCTTCTGAGGATACTTCCTTAGTCATCGTAGGCTTCATTGTGCTTAGAAGTATCCCATTTCCTTTTTCACCATAGCCCTCATTGAGCTCCCAAATATCACTTTGCCGAGTCCACGACAACAGTGTTAGCAAACTGTTCCAAAAAGGGTAGGGTGGAACTCTGTGTGATGAAGTCACACATCAGAAAGCAATCTCTCAGAAACCTTCTCTCTTGTTATTATGTGAAGATATTTCATTTTTCACCATGGGCCTCTTTGGGGTCCCAAATATCACTTTGCAGAATCCGCGACAACGGTGTTAGCAAACTGTTCCAAGAAGGGAAGTGTGGATCTCTGTGAGATGAAGTTACACATCAGAAAGCAATCTCTCTCAAAGCTTCTCTCTAGTTATTATGTGAGGATAATTCCTTTTTCACCATGGGCCCTTATGGGCTCCCAAATATCACTTTGCAGATTCCACGAAAAGAGTGTGAGCAAACTGCATCCTCCGGTCTACGTTATAACACTGTGAGATGAATTCACAGATCCGAAAGAAGTTTCTCAGAAAGCTTCTTTCACCTTTTTAACTGATGATATTTCCTTTATCAGCATAGGCCTCAATGCGATCCAAAGAAGTCCTTCTCAGCTTCCTGAAAGACAGTATTAATGGAATGCTCCACGAAACATAAGTGTAACTCTGTGAGGAGAAATCACACATCACCAAGAAGTTTCTAAGAAAGGTTTTTCTAGGTTTCATCAGAGGATATTTCCTTTGGCACCGTAGGCGTCATTGCGCCAAGAAGTATGCCATTGCAGATTTACAGAAAACTGTTTTAGCAAACTGATCACTGAAGAGAAACGTGTAACTCTCTGAGTTGCATTAACAAATGGCAATGCAGTTTCTCAGAAGGCTTCTTTCCAGTTTTGATCTGAGGATATTTCCTTTTTCACCATGGCACCTAGGGACTCCCAAATGTCAATTTGCAGAATCCACGACAACAGTGTTACCAAACTGTTCCAAGAGGAGAAGGGTGGAACTCGGTGTGATGAAGTCACACATCAGAAAGCAATCTCTCAGAAAGCTTCTCTCTAGTTATTATCTGAGGATATTTCTTTTTTCACCATGGGTACCTAAGGGCTCCCAAATATCACTTTGCAGATTCCACGAAAAGAGTGGTAGCAAACTGCTTCCTGAGGTCTAAGTTGTAAGTCTGTGAGATGAATTCACAGATCAGAAAGACGATTCTCAGAAAGTTTCTTTCACGTTGTGAATTGATGATATTTCCTTTATCAGCGTACACCTCAATGCGATCCAAAGAAGCCCTTCTCAGATTCCTCAAAGACAGTGTTAATGGACTTCTCCATGAAACATAAGTGTAACTCTGAGAGACGAATTCACACATCACCAAGAAGTTTCTAAGAAAGCTTCTTTCTAGTTTTCATCTGATGATATTTCCTTTTTCAACGTGAGCTTCATTGCGCTAAGATGTATCTAATTGCAGATTTCCAGAAAAATTTTAGCAAACTGATCACTGAAGAGAAAGTGTAACTCTGTGAGTTGCATTCACACATGGCAATGCAGTTTCTCAGAAGGCTTCTTTCCTGTTTTGATCTGAGGATATTTCCTTTTCCACCATGTTCCCCTATGGGCTCCCAAATATCACTTTGCAGAATCCACGACAACAGGGTTAGGAAACTGTTCCAAGAAGGGAAGGGTGGAACTCTGTGTGATGAAGTCACACATCAGCAAGCAATCTCTCAGAAAGCTTCTCTATAGTTATAATGTGAGGATATTTCCTTTTTTAAAATGGGACCCAATTGTCTCCCAAATATCCCTTTGCAGAATCCACGACAACAGTGTTAGCAAACTGCTCCAAGAAGGGAAGGTTGGAACTCTGTGTGATGCAGTCACACATTAGAAAGCAATATCTCAGAAAGCTTCTGTCTAGTTATTATGTGAGGATATTTCCTTTTTCACCATGGGCCACTATGGGCTCCCAAATATCACTTTTCAGATTCCACGAAAAGGGTGTTTGCAAACTGATTCCTGAGGTCTGAGGTGTAACTCTGTAATATGAAATCACAGTTCAGAAAGAAGTTTCTCAGAAAGCTTCTTTCACCTTTTGAACTGATGATATTTCCTTTATCAGCGTAGGCCTGAATGCGATCCAAAGAAGCCCTTCTCACTTTCCTCAAAGAGAGTATTAATGGACTGCTCCACGACACATAAGTGTAACTCTGTGAGATGAATTTACACGTCACCAAGAAGTTTCTAAGAAAGCTTCTTTCTAGTTTTCATCTGAGGATATTTCCTTTGTCACCGTAAGCTTCATTGCGCTAAGAAATATCCCATTGCAGATTTCCAGAAAACTGTGTTAGGAAACAGATCACTGAAGACAAACGTGTAACTCTGTGAGTTGCATTCACACATGGCAAAGCAGTTTATCAGAAGCCTTCTTTCCAGTTTTGATATCAGGATATTTCCTTTCTCACCATAGCCCTCAATGAGGTCCCATATATCACTTTGTAGAAAAACCGACAACAGTGTTAGCAAACTGTTCCAAGAATACAAGGGTGGATCTCTGTGTGATGAAATATCCATCAGAAAGCAATCCTTCAGAAAGCTTCTCTCTAGGTATTATGTGAGGATATTTCCTTTTTCACCATGGGCCCCTGAGGGCTCCCAAATATCACTTTGCAGAATCCACGACAACAGGGTTAGCAAACTGTTCCAAGAAAGGAAAGTTGGAACCCTGAGTGATGAAGTCACACATCAGAAAGCAATCTCTCAGAAAGCTTCTCTCTACATATTATATGAGGATATTTTCTTTTTCACCATGGGCCCCTATGGGCTCCAAACTATCAGTTTATAGATTCCACGAAAAGAGTGCTAGCAAACTGCTTCTGAGGTCTAAGTTGTAACTGTGTGAGATGAATTCACAGATCAGAAAGTAGTTTCTCAGAAAGCTTCTTTCACGTTTTCAACTGATGATATTTCCTTTCTCAGCGTAGGCCTCAATGCGATTCAAAGAAGCCCTTCTCAGGTTCCTCAAAGACAGTGTTAATGGACTGCTCCACGAAACATAAGTGTAACTTTGTGAGATGAATTCACACATCAGCAAGAAGATTTAAAAAGCTTCTTTCTACTTTTCATCTGAGGATATTTCCTTTGTCACCGTCACTTCATTGTGCTTAGAAGTATCCCATTGCAGATTTCCAGAAAACTGTGTTAGCAAACTGATCACTGAAGAGAAACCTGTAACTCTGTGAGTTGCATTCACACATGGCAACGCAGTTTCTCAGAAGGCTTCTTTCCAGTTTTGATCTGAGGATATTTCCTTTACAACAATAGCCCTCAATGAGCTCCCACATATCACTTGGCAGAATCCACGGCAACAGTGTTAGCAAACTGTTCAACAAAAGAATGGTGGAACTCTGTTTGATGAAGTCACTCATCAGAAAGCAATCTCTCAGAAACCTTGTCTCTAGTTATTATGTGAGGATAATTCCTTTTCCACCATGGGCCCCTATGGTCTCCCAAATATCACTTTACAGAATCCACGACAACAGTGTTAGCAAACTGTTCCAAGAAGGGAAGGGTTGAACTCTGTGTGATGAAGTCACACATCAGAAAGTAATCTCTCAGAAAGCTTCTCGCTATCTATTATCTGAGGATATTTCTATTTTCACCATGGGCTACTTTGTACTCCCAAATATCACTTTGCAGATTCCAGGAAAAGAATGTTCGCAAACACCGTCCTGAGGACTGAGGTGTAATTCTTTTAGATGAATTCACAGATCAGAAAGCAGTTTCTCAGAAAGCTTCCCTCAGGTTTTGAACTGATGATATTTCCTTTTTCAACATAGGCCTCAATGCGATCCTAAGAAGCCCTTCTCAGGTTCCTCAAAGACAGTGTTAATGGACTGCTCTATGAAACATAAGTGTAACTCTGTGAGATGAATTCACACATCACCAAGAACTTTCTATGAAAGCTTCTTTCTAGTTTTCCTCTGAGGATATTTCCTCTGTGACCATAAGCTTCATTGCGCTAAGACACATCCAGTTGCAGATGTCCAGAAAACTGTTGTAGCAAAGTGATAACGGAAGAAAAACGTGTAACTCTGTGAGTTGCATTCACACGTCTCAATGCAGTTTCTCAGAAGGCTTCTTTCCAGTTTTGATCTGAGGATATTTCCTTTTTCACCATAGCCCTCAAAGAGCTCCCAAATATCACTTTGCAGAATCCACAACAACAGTGTTAGCAAACTGTCCCAAGAAGGGAAGGGTGGAACTCTGTGTGATGAAGTCACACATCAGAAAGCAATCTCTCAGAAAGATTCTCTCTAGTTATCATGTGAGGATATTTCCTTTTTCACAATAGGCCCCCATTGGCTCCCAAATATCACTTTGCAGAATCCACGACCACAGTGTTAGCAAACTCTTTCAAGAATGGAAGGGTGGAACTCTGTGTGACGAAGTCACACATCAGAAAACAATCTCTCAGAAAGCTTCTCTCTAGTTATTACGTGAGGATATTTCCTTTTTCACCATGGGCCCTTATGGGCTCCCAAATATCACTATGCAGAATCCCCGACAACAGTGTTAGCAAACTGTTCCAAGAAGGGAAGGGTGGAACTCTGTATGATGAAGTCACACATCAGAAACGAAAGTCTCAGAACGCTTCTCTCTATTTAATATATGAGGATTTTTCCTTTGTCACCATGGGCCCCCATGGGATCCCGAATATCACTTTGCAGATTCCACGAAAAGTGTGTTGGCAAACTGCTTCCTGAGGTCTAAGTAGTAACTCTGTGCGATGAACTCACAGATCAGAAAGTAGTTTCTCAGAAAGCTTCCTTCACGTTTTGAAAAGATGTTATTTCCTTTATCAGCGTAGGCCTTAATACCATCCAAAGAAGCCCTCCTCAGGTTCCTCAAAGACAGTCTTAAAGGACTGCTCCAGAAACATAAGTGTAACTCTGTGAGATGAATTCACACATCACCAAGAAGTTTCTAAGAAAGCTTCTTTCTATTGTTCATGAGGATATATCCTTTGTGACCGTAAGCTTCGTTGCACTAAGAAGTATCTAAACGCAGATTTCTAGAAATCTGTGTTAGCAAACGGATCACTGAAGAGAAACGTGTAACTTTTTGAGTTGCATTCACACATGGCCTTGCAGTTTCTCAGAAGGCTTCTTTACAGTTTTCATCTGAGGATATTTCCTTTTTCACCACAGCCCTCAATGAGCTCCCAAATATCACTTTGCAGAATGCACGATAATAGTATTAGCAAACTGTTCCAAGATGGGAAGAGTGGAAGTCTGTGTGATGAAGTCACACATCAGAAAGCAATCTCTCAGAAAGCTTCTCTCTAGTTATTATGTGAGGATATTTCCTTTTTCACCATGGGTCCCTATGTGCTCCCAAATAT
The DNA here is from genome assembly GCF_007565055.1 of Rhinopithecus roxellana. Classification (NCBI taxonomy): domain Eukaryota; kingdom Metazoa; phylum Chordata; class Mammalia; order Primates; family Cercopithecidae; genus Rhinopithecus; species Rhinopithecus roxellana. Next base: position 20,455,587 of record NC_044569.1, read on the forward strand.
CACTTTGCAGAATCCACGACAACAGTGTTAGCAAACTATTCCAAGAAGGGTAGGTGGAACCATGTGTGATGACGTCATACATCAGGAAGCAATCGCTCAGAAAGCTTCTCTCCAGCTATTATGTGAGGTATTTCCTTTTTCACCATGGGCCCCTATGGGATCCCAAATATCACTTTGCAGATTCCACGAGAAGAGTGTTAGAAAACTGCTTTTGAGGTGTAAGGTGTAACTCTGTGAGATGAATTCACTGATCAAAAAGAAGTTTCTAAGAAAGATTCTTTCACATTTTGAACTGATGATATTTCCTTTATCAGCATAGGCCTCGATACGATCCAAAGAAGCCCTTCTCAGGTTCCTCAAAGACAGTGTTAATGGACTGCTCCTCGAAACATAAGTGCAACTCTGTGAGATGAATTCACATATCACCAAGAATTTTCTAAGAAAGCTTCTTTCTAGTTTTCATCTGAGGATATTTCCTTTATCACCGTAAGCTTCATTGCGCCAAGTAGTATCACATTGCAGATTTCCAGAAAACTGTGTTAACAAACTGATGACTGAAGAGCAACGTGTAACTCTTTGAGTTGCATTCACACATGGCAATGCAGTTTCTCAGAAAGCTTCTTTCCAGTTTTGATCTGAGGATATTTCCTTTTCCACCATAACCCTCAATGAGCTCCCAAATATCACTTTGCACAATCCATGACAACAGTGTTAGCAACATGTTAAAAGAAGAGAAGGGTGGAACTTCTGTGTGATGAAGTCACACATCAGAAACCTATCTCTAAGAAAGCTTCTCTCTAGTTATTATATGAGGATATTTCCTTTTTCACCCGTGGGCCCCTATGGGACTCTGCAAGTATCACTTTGCTAGATTACCACTGAAAAGAGTGTTAGCAAACTGCTTCTGAGGCTAAAGTGTAACTCTGTGAGATGAATTCACAGATCAGAAAGAATTTTCTCAGAAAGCTTCTTTCACGTTTTGAACTGATGATATTTCTTATCAGCGTACGCCTCAATACGATCCAAAGAAGCCCTTCTCAATGGTCCTCAAAGACAGTGTTAATGGACTGCTCCACGAAAGATAAGTGTAACTCTGTGAGATGAATTCACACATCACCAAGAAGTTTCTGAGAAAGCTTCTTTTAGTTTTCATCTTAGGATATTTCCTTTGTCACCGTAAGCTTCATTGGCTAATAAGTTATCCAGTTGCAGATTTCCAGAAAACTGTGTTAGCAAACTGATCACTTGAAGAGAACGTGTAACTCTGTGAGTTGCATTCACACATGGCAATGCAGTTTCTCAAAAGGCTTCTTTCCAGTTTTGATCTGAGGATATTTCCTTTTTACTATAGCCCTCAATGAGCTCCCTAAATATCACTTGCAGAATCCACGACAACAGTGTTAGCAAACTGTTCCAAGAAGGGAAGGGTGGAACTCTGTGTGATGAAGTCACACATCAGAAAGCAATCTCTCAGAAAGCTTCTTTCTAGTTATTATGTGAGGATATTTCCTTTTTCACCTTGGGCCCCTATGTCTGCGAAATATCACTTTGCAGAATCCATGACAACATGGTTCGCAAACTGTTCCAAGAAGGGAAGTGTGGAACGCTGTGAGATGAATGCACAAATCATTAAGAAATCTCTCAGAAAGATTCTCTCAATATTATATCTGAGGATATTTCCTTTTCACCAGGGGGCCCCTATGGACTCCCCAATATCACTTTGCAGATTCCAGGAAAGGAGTGTTAGCAAACTACTTCGTGAGGAATAAGGTGTAACACTGTGAGATGAATTCACAGATCAGAAAGCAGTTTTCAGAAAGCTTCTTCACGTTTTGAACTGATGATATTTCCTTTACCAGCGTAGGCCTCAATGCCATCAAAAGAAGCCCTTCTCAGGTTCCTCAAAGACAGTGTTAATATACTGCTCCATGAATCATAAGTGTAAGTCTGTGAGATGAATTACACATCATCAGGAAGATTCTAAGAAAGCTTCTTTCTAGTTTTCATCTGAGGATATTTCCTTTGTCCCCGTAAGCCTCATTGCGCTAAGAAGTAACCCAATGCAGGTTTCCAGAAAACTTTGTTAGCAAACTGGTCACTGAATAGAAACGTGTAACTCTGTGATCTGCATTCACACATGGCAATGCAGTTTCTCTGAAGGCTTCTTTCCAGTTTTGATCTGAGGATATTTCCTTTTTCACCATAGCCCTCAATGGGCTAGCAAATATCACTTTGCAGAATTCACAACAAAAGTGTTAGCAATCTGTTCGAAAAAGGGAAGGGTGGAACTCTGTGTGATGAAGTCACACATCAGAAAGCAATCTCTCAGAGAGTTTCTCTCTAGTTATTATGTGTGGATATTTCCTTTTTCACCCTGGGCCCCTATGGGCTCCCAAATATCCCTTTGCAGAATCCAGGACAACAGTGTTAGCAAACTGTTCCAAGGAGGGAAGGGTGGAACTCTGTGTGATGAAGTCACACATCAGAAAGCAATCTCTCAGAAGTCTTCTCTCTAGTTATTATGTGAGGATATTTCCTTTTTTACCATGAGCCCCTATGGGCTCCCAAATATCACTCTGCAGAATCCACGACAACAGTGTTAGCAATCTGTTCCAAGAAGGGAAGGGTGGAGCTCTTTGTAATGAAGTCACACATGAGAATTCAATCTCTCAGATAGCTTCTCTCTACATATTATCTGAGGATATTTCCTTTATCACCATGGGCTCCTATGGGCTCCCAAATATCACTTTGCAGATTCCACGGGGAGTGTTAGCAAACTGCTTCCTGAGGTCTAAGTTGTAACTCTGTGAGATGAATTCACAGATCGAAAGAAGTTTCTCCAAAAGACTCTTTCCCGTTTTTAACTGATGATATTTCCTTTATTCGTGTAGGCCTCAATGTGATCCATGGAAGCCCTTCTCTGGTTCCTCCAAGACAGTGTTAATGAACTGCTCCACGAAACACAAGTGTAACTCTGTGAGATCAATTCACACATCACCAAGAAGTTACTAACAAAGCTTCTTTCTCGTTTTCATCTGAGGGTTTTTCCTTTGTCACCGTAAGCTTCATTGTGCTAGGATATTTCCCATTGCAGATTTCCAGAAAACTGTGTTAGCAAACTGATCACTGAACAGAAACGTGTAACTCTGTGAGTTGCATTCACACATGGCAATGCAGTTTCTCAGAAGGCTTCTTTCCAGTTTTGATCTGAGGATATTTCGATTTTCACCGTAACCCTCTATGAGCTCCCAAATATCACTTTGCAGATTCCACGACAACAGTGTTAGAAAACTGTTCCAAGAAGGGAAGGGGGGAATTCTGTGTCATGAAGTCACACATCAGAAAGCAATCTCTCAGAAAGCTTCTCTCTAGTTATTATCTGAGGATATTTCCTTTTTCACCATGGGCCCCTAAGGGTTCCCAAATATCACTTTGCAGAATCCATGACAACAGTGTTAGCAAACTGTTCCCAGAAGGGAAGGGTGTATTTCTCTGTGATGAAGTCACACATTAGAAAGCAATCTCTAAGAAAGCTTCTCTCTAGTTACTATGTGAGAATATTTCCTTTTTCACCATGGGCCCCTGTGGACTCCCAAATATCACTTTGCAGTTTCCACGAAAAGAATGGTAGCAAACTGTTTCCTGAGGTCTAAGTTGTAGGTCTGTGAGATGAATTCACTGATCAGAAAGAAGTTTCTCAGAAAGCTTCTTTTACGTTTTCAACTGGTGAAATTTCCTTAATCAGCATAGGCCTCAAAGCGATCCATAGAAGCCCTTGTCAGGTTCCTCAAAGACAGTGTTAATGGACTGCTCTACGAAACATAAGTGTAACACTGTGAGTTGAATTCACACATCACCAAGAAGTTTCTAACAAACCTTCTTTCCAGTTTTCATCTGAGGTTTTTTCCTTTGTCACCGTAAGCTTCACTGCACTATGAAGTATCTAATTGCAGATTTCCAGAAAAACTGTGTTCACAAACCAATCACTGAAGAGAAACGTGTAACTCTGTGAGTTGCATTGACACATGGCAATGCAGTTTCTCAGAAAGCTTCTTTCCAGTTTTAATCTGAGGATATTTCCTTTTTCACCATAGCCCTCAATGAGCTCCCAAATATCACTTTGCAGAATTCACGACAACAGTGTTAGAAAACTGTTCCAAGAAGGGAAGTGTGGAAACCTGTGTGATGAAGTCACACATCAGAAAGCAATCTCTCAGAAAGATTCTGTCTAGTTTTTATGTGAGGATACTTCCTTTTTCACCATGGTCCCCTATGGGGTCCCATATATCACTCTGCAGTTTCTACGAAAAGAGTTTTAGCGAACTGCTTCCTGAGGTCTAAGTTCTAAGTCTGCGAGATGAACTCACTGATCAGAAAGAAGTTTCTCAGAAACCTTCTTTCACGTTTTGAACTGATGAAATTTCCTTTATCTGTGAAGGCCTCAATGCGATCCAAAGAAGCCCTTCTCAAGTTCCTCAAAGACAGTGTTAACGGACTGATCCACGAAACATAAGTGTAACTCTCTGAGATGAATTCACACATTACCTAGAAGTTTCTAAGAAAGCTTATTTCTAGTTTTCATCTGAGGATATTTCCTTTGTCACCGTAAGCTTCATTGCGCTATGAAGTATCTAATTGCAGATTTCCAGAAAACTGTGTTAACAAACTGATCACTGAAGAGAAACGTGTAACCCTGTGAGTTGCGTTCACACATGGCAATGCAGTTTCTCAGAAAGCTTCTTTCCAGTTTAAATCTGAGGATGTTTCCTTTTTCACGTTAGCCCCCAATGAGCTCCCAAATATCACTTTGCGGAATCCACGACAACAGTGTTAGCAAACTGTTCCAAGAAGGAACGGGTGGAACTCTGTGTGATGAAATCACATATCAGAAAGCAATCTCGCAGAAAGCTTCTCTCTAGTTTTTATGTGAGGATACTTCCTTTTTCACCATGGGCCCCTATGGGCTCCCAAATATCACTTTGCAGAATCCACGACAACAGTGTTAACAAACTGTTCCAAGAAGGGAAGGGTGGAACTCTGTGTGATGAAGTCACATATCAGAAAGTAATCTCTCAGAAACCTTCTCTCTAGTTTATGTGTGAGGATACTTCCTTTTTCACCATGCGCCCCTATGGGCTCCCAAATATCACTTTGCAGTTTCCACTAAAAGAGTTTTGGCAAAATGCTTCCTGAGGTCTAAGTTGTAAGTCTGTGAGATGAACTCACTGATCAGAAAGAAGTTTCTCAGAAAGCTTCTTTCACGTTTTGAACTGATGAAATTTCTTTATCAGCATAGGCCTCAATGCGATCCAAAGAATCCCTTCTCAGGTTCCTCAACGACAGTGTTAATGGACTGCTCCATAAAACATAAGTGTAATTTGTGAGATGAATTCACACGTTACCTAGAAGTTTCTAAGAAAGTTTCTTTCTAGTTTGCATCTGAGGATATTTCCTTTGTCAACATAAGCTACATTTCGCTAAGTGGTATGTAAATGCAGATTTCCAGAACTTGTGTAACGAAACTGATCACTGACGAGAAACTTGTAACTCTGTGAGTTGCATTCACACATGGCAATGCAGTTTCTACAGAGGCTTCTTTCCAGTTTTAATGCTGAGGCATATTTCCTTTTTCACATAGCCCTGCAATGAGCTCCAAAATATCACTTTGCAGAATCCACGACAACAGTGTTAGCAAACTGTTTCAGGAAGGGAAGGGTGGATACTCTGTGTGATGAATTCACATATCAGAAAGCAATCTCTGAGAAAGCTTCTCTCTAGTTTTTTTGTGAGGATACTTCCTTTTTCATCATGGGCCCCTAAGGGCTCCCAAATATCACTTTGCAGAATCCACGTCAACAGTGCTGTCAAACTGTTCCAAGAAGGCAATGGTGTAACTCTTTGTGATGAAGTCACACATCAGAAAGCAATCTCTCAGAAAGCTTCTCTCTTGTTATTATGTGACAATATTTCCTTTTTCACCATGGGCCCCTATGGCTCCCAAATATCCCTTTGCAGTTTCCACGAAATGAGAGTTAGCAAAGTGCTTCCTGAGGTCTACGTTGTAAGTCCGTGAGATGAACTCAGTGATCAGAAAGAAGATTCTCAGAAAGATTCTTTCACGTTTTGAACTGATGAAATTTCCTTTATCAGCATAGGCCTCAATGCGAACCAAAGAAGCCCTTCTCAGGTTCCTAAAAGACAGTGTTAATGGACTGCTCCTCGAAACATAAGTGTAACTCTGTGAGATGAATTCACACATCACCAAGAAGTTTCTAAGAAAGCTTCTTTCTAGTTTTCATCTAAGGATATTTCCTTTGTCACCGTAAGCTTCATTGCGCTATGAAGTATCTAATTGCAGATTTCCAGAAAACTGTGTTAACTAACTGATCATTGAAGAGAAACGTGTAACACTGTGAGTTGCCTTCACACATGGCAATGCAGTTTCTCAGAAGGCTTCTTTACAGTTTTGATCTGAGGATATATCATTTTTCACCATAGCCCTCAATGAGCTCCCAAATATCACTTTGCAGAATCCACGACAACAGTGTTAGCAAACTGTTCCAAGAAGGGAAGGGTGGAACTCTGCGTGATGAAGTCACACATCAGAAAGCAATCTCTCAGATAGCTTCTCTCTTGTTTTTATGTGGGGATACTTGCCTTTTTCACCATGGGCCCCTACGGGCTCCCAAATATCACTTTGCAGTATCCAGGACAACAGTGTTAGCAAACTGTTCCAAGAAGGGAAGCGTGGAACTCTGTGTGATGAAGTGACATATCAGAAAGCAATCTCTCAGAAAACTTCTCTCTGGTTGTTATGTGTGGATATTTCCTTTTATTCCTTGGGCCCCTATGGGATCCCACATATCACTTTGGAGATTCCACAAAAAGAGGGTTAGCACTCTGCTTCCTGAAGTCTAAGATGTAGCTCTGTGAGATGAATTCAGAGATCAGAAACACGTTTCCCAGAAAGCTTCTTTCACGTTTTGAACTGATGATATTTCCTTTATCAGCGTAGGCCTCAATGCGTTCCAAAGAAGCCTTTCTCAGGTTCCTCAGCGTCAGTGTTAATGGACTGCTCTACGAAACGTAAGTGTAACTCTGAGAGAGGAATTCACACATCACGAAGAATTTTCTAAGAAAGCTTGTTTGTAGTTTTCCTCTGAGGATACTTCCTTGTCACTGTAAGCTTTATTGCGCTTAGAAGTATCCCATTGCCGATTTCCAGAAACTTTGTTAGCAAACTGATCCCTGAAGAAAAAAGAGTAACTTTGTGAGTTGCATTCACACATGGCAATGAAGTTTCTCAGAAGGCTTCTTTCCAGTTTTGATCTGAGGATATTTCCTTTTTCACCATAGCCCTCATTGATCTCCCAAATATCACTTTGCAGAGTCCACGACAACAGTGTTAGCAAACTGTTCCAAAAAGGGAAGGGTGGAACTCTGTGTGATGAAGTCACACATCAGAAAGCAATCTCTCAGAAACCTTCTCTCTTGTTATTATGTGAAGAGATTTCATTTTTCACCATGGGCCTCTTTGGGCTCCCAAATATCACTCTGCAGAATCCGCGACAACGGTGTTAGCAAACTGTTCCAAGACGGGACGGGTGGAACTCTGTGTGATTAAGTCACACATCAGAAAGCAATCTCTCACAAAGCTTCTCTCTACTTATTATGTGAGGATATTTACTTTTTCACCATGGACCCCTATGGGCTCCCAAATATCACTTTGCAGATTCCACGAAAAGAGTGTTACCAAACTGCTTCCTGAGGTCTAAGGTGTAACTCTGTGAGATGAATTCAGAGATTAGAATGAAATTTCTAAGAAAGGTCCCTTCAGGTTTTGAACTGATGATATTTCCTTTATCAGCGTAGGCCCCAAAAGGATCCAAAGAAGCTTTCTCATTTTCCTCAAAGACAGTGTTAAAGGACAGCTCCATGAAACACAAGTGTAACTCTGTGAGATGATTTCACACATCACCAAGCAGTATCTAAGAAAGCATCTTTCTAGTTTTCATCTCAGGATATTTCCTTTGTCACCATAACCTTCATTGCGCTAAGAAGTTTCTAATTGCAGATTTCCAGACAACTGTGTTAGCAAACTGACTACGGAAGGGAAACGTGTAATTCTGTGACTTGCATTCACACATGGCAATTCAGTTTCTCAGAAGGCTTCTTTCCAGTTTTGATCTGAAGATATTTCCTTCTTCACCATAGCCCTCAATGAGCTCCCAAATATCACTTTGCAGAAACCACAACAAGAGTGTTAGCAAACTGCTCCAAGTAGGGAAGGGTGGAACTCTGTGTGATGAAGTCACATATCAGGTAGCAATGTCTCAGAAAACTTCTCTCTAGTTTTTATCTAAGGATATTTCCTTTTTCACCATGGGCCACTGTAGGCTCCCAAATATCACTTTGCAAGTTCCCGGAAAAGAGTGTTTGCAAACTGCTTCCTGAGGCCCAAGTTGTAACTCTGAGAGATGAATTCACAGTTCAGAAAGAAGCTTCTCAGAAAGCTCCTTTCACGTTTTGAACTGATTATATTTCCTTTATCAGCGTAGGCCTCGTTACGATCCAAAGAAACACTTCTCAGGTTCTTCAAAGAGAGTGTTAATGGACTGTTCCGCAAAAAAAAAAAACGTGTAACTCTGTGAGATGAATTCACAAATCATCAAAAAGTTTCAAAGAAATCTTCTTTCTAGTTTTCATTTGACGGTATTTCCTTTGTCACCGTAAGATTCATTGCGCTAAGAAGTATCCCTTTGCAGATTTCCAGTAAACTTTGTTAGCCAACTGATCACTGAAGAGAATCGTGTAACTCTGAGAGTTGCCTTCACGCATGTCAAAGCAATTTCTCAGAAGGCTTCTTTCTGGTTTTGATCTGAGGATATTTCCTTTTTCACCATAGCCCTCAATGAGTGCCCAAATATCACTTTGCAGAATCCACGACAACAGTGTTAGCAAACTGTTCCAAGAAGGGAAGGGTGGAACTCTGTGTGATGAAGTCACACATCAGCAAGCAATCTCTCAGAAAGCTTCTCTATAGTTATAATGTGAGGATATGTCCTTTTTTACAATGGGACCCTATTGTCTCCCAATATCGCCTTGAGAATCCACGACAACAGTGTTAGAAAACTGTTCCAAGAAGGGAAGGTTGGAACTCTGAGTGATGAAGTCACACATTAGAAAGCAATCCCTTAGAAAGCTTCTGTATAGTTATTATGTGAGGATATTTCCTTTTTTCACCCTGGGCCCCTATGGGCTCCCAAATATCAATTTGCAGAATCCACGAAAAGAGTGTTAGCAGTCTGCTTCCTGAGGTCTAAGGTGAAAACCTGTGAGATGAATTCACACATCAGGAAGAAGTTTCTCAGAAAGCTTCTTTCACATTTTGAACTGATGATATTTCCTTTATCAGTGTAGGCCTCAATGCGATCCAAAGAAGCCCTTCTCAGGTTCCTCAAAGACAGTGTTAATGGATTGCTCCACAAAACATAAGTGTAACTCCGTGAGATGAATTCACATATCACCAAGAATTTTCTAAGAAAGCTTCTTTCTAGTTTTCATCTGTGGATAATTCCTTTGTCACCATAAGCTTCATTGCGCTAGGAAGTATCCAATTGCAGATTTTCAAAAACTGTGTTAGCAAACTGATCACTGAAGAGAAACGTGTAACACTGTGAGTTGAATTCACACATGGCAATGCAGTTTCTCGGAAGGCTTCTTTCCAGTTTTCATCTGACGATATTTCCTTTTTCACCATAGAGTTCAATGAGCTCCGAAATATCACTTTGCAGAATCCACGACAACAGTGTTAGAAAACTGTTCCAAGGAGGGAAGAGTGGGACTCTGTGTGTTGAAGTCACACATCAGAAAGCAATCTCTCCGAAAGTTTCTCTCTAGTTATTACGTGAGGATAATTCCTTTTTCACCGTTGGCCCCTATGGGCTCTCAAATATCACTTGGAAGTATCCACGACAACAGTGTCAGCAAACTGTTCCAAGAAGGAAAGGGTGGAACTATGTGTGATGAAGTCACACATCAGAAAGCAATCTCTCAGAAAGCTTCTTTCCAGTTATTATGTGAGGATATTTCCTTTTTCACCATGGGCCCCTACGGACTCCCAAATAACACTTTGCAGATTCCTCGAAAAGAGTGTTAGCAAAATGCTTCCTGGGGTATAAGTTGTAACTCTGTGAGATGAATTCACAGCTCAGAAAGAAATTTCTCAGAAAGCTTCTTTCACTCTTTGCACTGATGGTATCTCCTTTACCAGCATAGGCCTCAGTACGATCCAAAGAAGCCCTTCTCATGTTCCTCAAAAACAGTGTTAACGGACTGCTCCACGAAACATAAGTGGAACTCTGTGCGATGATTTCACACATCACGAAGAAGTTTCTAAGAATGCTTCTTTCTAGTTTTCATCAGAGGATATTTCCTCTCTCACCGTAAGCTTCTTTGCGCTAAGAGGTATACCCCTGCCGATTTCCACAAAACTTTGTTAGCAAACTGATCACTGAGGAGAAACGTGTAATTCTGTGAGTTGCATTCACACATGGCAATGCGGTTTATCAGAAGGTTTCTTTCCAGTTTTGATCTGAGGATATTTCCCTTTTCACCATAGAACACAATGAGCTCCCAAATACCGCTTCGCAGGATCAACGACAACAGTGTTTGCAAACTGTTCCAAGAAGGGAAGGGTGGAACTCTGTGTGATGAAGTCACACATCAGAAGGCAATGTCTCAGAAAGCTTCTCTCTACTTATGTGAGGATATTTCCTTTTTCACCATGGGCCCCTAGGGGCTCCCAAATATCACTTTGCAGAATCCACGACAACATTGTTAGCAAACTGTTCCAAGAAGGAAAACGTGGAACTCTGTGTGATGAAGTCACACATCAGAAAGCAATCTCATAAAAAGCTTCCCTCTAATTATTATTTGAGGATATTTACTTTTTCACCATGGGCCCCTATGGGCTCCCAAATATCACTTTGCAGATTCCATGCAAACAGTGTCAGCAAACTGCTTCCTGAGGTCTAAGTTGTAACTCTGTGGGATGAATTCACAGTTCAGAAAGAAGTTTCCCATAAAGCTTCTTACATGTTTCGAACCGATGATATTTCCTTTATCGGCGTAGCCCTCAATATGATCCGAAGAAGCCCTTCTCAGGTTCCTCAAAGACAGTGTTAATGGACTGCTCCTCGAAACATACGTGTAACACTGTGATATGAAATCACACATCACCAAGAAGTTTCTGGGAAACCTTCTTTCTATTTTTCATCTGAGGATATTTCCTTTGTCACCGTAAGCTTCAATGCGCTAAGTAGTAAATAATTGCAGATTTCCAGAAAACTGTGTTAAGCAAACTGATCACTGAAGAGAAACGTGTGTGTGAGTTGCATTCACAAATGGCAGTGCAGTTTCTCAGAAGGCTTCTTTCCAGTTTTGATCTGAAGATATTTCCTTTTTCACCATAGCCCTCAAAGAGCTCCCAAATATCACTTTGCAGAATCCACGAAAACAGTGTTTGCAAACTGTTCCATGAAGGGAAGCATGGATCTCAGTGTGTTGAAGTAAGACATCAGAAACCAATCTCTCAGAAAGACTCTCTCCAGTTATTGTGTGAGGATATTTCCTATTTCACCATGGGCCCCATGGGCTCCCAAATATCACTTTTTAGATTCCACGAAAAGAGGGTTAGCAAACTGCTTCCTGAGGTCTAAGGTGTAACACTGTGAGATGAATTCACACATCACTAAGAAGTTTCTATGAAAGCTTCTTTCTAGTTTTCATCTTAGGATATTTCCGTTGTCAACCTAAGCTTCATTACGCTAAGAACTATCTAATTGCAGATTTCCAGGAAACTGTGTTAGCCAACTGATCATTGAAGAGAAACGTGTAACTCTGTGAGTTGCATTCACACATGGCAATGGAGGTTCTCAGAAGGCTTCCTTCAGGTTTTGACCTGAGGATATATCCTTTTTCACTATAACCCTCAATAAGCTACCAAATATCACTTTGCAGAAACCACGAAAACAGTGTTAGCAAACTTTTCCAAGAGGGGAAAGGTGGAACTCTGTGTGATGAAGTCACACATCAGAAAGCAATCTCTCAGAAAGCTTCCCTCTAGTTATTATTTGAGGATATTTCCTGTTTCACCATGGGCCCCTATGGGCTCCCAAATATCACTTTGCAGATTCCACGAAAAGAGTGTTAGGAAACTGCTTCCTGAGTTCTAAGTTGTAACTCTGTGAAATGAATTCACAGTTCAGAAAGAATATTCTCAGAAAGTTTCTTTAACGTTTTGAACTGATGATATTTCCGTTATCAGTGTAGGCCTCAATACGATCCAAAGAAGCCCTTCGCAGGTTCCTCAAAGACAGTGTTAACGGACTGCTCCAGGAAATATAATTGTAACTCTGTGAGATGAATTCACACATCACCAAGAAGTTTCTTAGAAAGCTTCTGTCTAGTTTTCATCTGAGGACATTTCTTTGTCATCGTTAGCTTCATTACGCTAAGAAGTATCCCATTGCAGATTTCCAGAAAACTGTGTTAGCAAACTGATCACTGAAGAGAAACGTGTAACTCTGTGAGTTGCGTTCACACATGGAAATGCAGTTTCTCAGAAGGCTTCTTTCCAGTTTTGATCTGAGGATATTTCCTTTTTCACCATAGACATCAATGAGCTCCCAAATATCACTTTGTAGAATCCAAGACAACAATGTCAGCAAACTGTTCCAAGAAGGGAAAGGTGGAACCCTGTGTGATGAATTCACACATCAGAAAGCAATCCCTCAGAAAGCTTCTCTCTAGTTACTATTTGAGGATATTTCCTTTTTCACCATGGGCCCCTATGGGCTCCCAAATATCACTTTGCAGATTCTACGAAAAGAGTGTTAGGTAACTGCTTCCTGAGTTCTAAGGTGTAACTCTGTGAGATGAATTCACATATCAGAAAGAAATTTCTCAGTACACACATCAGAAAGCAATCTCTCAGAAAGCTTCTCTCTAGTTATTATCTGAGGATATTTGGCATTTCACCATGGGCACCGATGGGCTACCAAATATAAGTTTCCAGATTCCATGAAAAGATTGTTAGCAAACTTCTCCTGAGGTCTAAGTTGTAACTCTCTGAGGAGAATTCACAGATCAGAAAGAAGTTTCTCAGAAAGCTTCTTTCAAGTTTTGAACTGATGATATTTCCTTTTTCAGCATAGGCCTCAATGCGATCCAAAGAAGCCCTTCTCAGTTTCCTCAAAGACAGTGTTATTGTATGCTCCATGAAACATAAGTGTACCTCGGTGAGATGAATTCACACATCACCAAGAAGTTTCTAAGGAAGCTTCTTTCTACGATGGCCGAATAGGAACAGCTCCAGTCTCCAACTCTCCGCGCGAGCAACACAGAAGACCGGTGGTTTCTGCCTCTTCAACTGAGGTACTGGGGTCATCTCACTAGGGAGTGCCGGATAATCGGTGCTGGTCAGTTGCTGCAGCCTGGCCAGCGAGAGCTGAAACAGGGTGAGGTATCGCCTCACCTGGGAAGCACAAGGGGGAAGCGTATCCCTTTTCCTAGCCAGGGGAACTGAGACACACAACACCTGGAAAATCGGGTAACTCCCACCCCAATACCGTGCTCTAAGCAAACGGGCACACCAGAAGAATATATCCCTCACCTGGCCGGGAGGGTTCCACGACCACGGAGCCTCCCTCATTGTTAACACAGCAGTCTGCGGAGATTTAACCACGAGGCAGCAGCGAGGCTGGGGGAGGGGCGCCCGCCATTGCTGAGGCTTAAATAGTTAATCAAAGCTGCTGGGAAGATCGAACTGGTGGAGCTCACAGCAGCTCAAGTATACCTGCCTGTCCCGATAGACTCCACCTCTGGGGGCAGGGCTCAGCTGAAAAAACAACAGGGGAAGCAACAGAGGCATGAGCAGACGCGAAGGACTCTGTCTGACAGTTTTGAAGAGAGCAGTGGATCTCCCAACACGGAGGTAGAGATCGGAAAACGGACAGACTGCCTGCTCAAGTGTGTCACTGACCCCTGAGTAGCCTCACTGGGAGACATCCCCCACTAGGGGCAGTGTGACACCCCACACCTCACAGGGTGGAGTACACCCCTGAGAGGAAGCTTCCAAAGTAAGAATCAGACAGGTACACCAGCTGTTCAGCAATATTCTATCTTCTGCAACCTCTGCTGCTGATACCCAGGCAAACAGGGTCTGGAGTGGACCTCAAGCAATCTCCAACTGACCTACAACTGAGGGTCCAGTCTGTCAGAAGGAACACTATCAAACAGGAAGGACACCTATACCAAAACCCCATCAGTACGTCACCATCATCAAAGACCAGAGACAGATAAAACCACAAAGATGGGGAAAAGGCAGGGCAGAAAAGCTGGAAATTCAAAAAATAAGAGCGCATCTCCCCTGCAAAGGAGCACAGCCCATCGCCAGTAACGGATCGAAGATGTTCAGAGAATGACTTTGACGAGATGAGAGAAGAAGGCTTCAGTCCGTCAACCTTCTCAGAGCTAAAGGAGGAATTATGTACCCAGCGCAAAGAAACTAAAAATCTTCTACTCGGGAAGAGCAACTCCAAGACACATAATTGCCAGATTCACCAAAGTTGAAATGAAGGAAAAAATGTTAAGGGCAGCCAGAGAGAAAGATCGGGTAACCCACAAAGGGAAGCCCATCAGACTAACAGCAGATCTCTCGGCAGAAACTCTACAAGCCAGAAGAGAGTGGGGGCCAATACTCAACGTTCTTAAAGAAAAGAATTTTCACCCCAGAATTTCATATCCAGCCAAACTAAGTTTCATCAGTGAAGGAGAAATAAAATCCTTTACAGATAAGCAACTGCTTAGAGATTTTGTCACCACCAGGCCTGCCTTACAAGAGACCCTGAAGGAAGCCCTAAACATGGAAAGGAACAACCGGTACCAGCCATTGCAAAAACAGGCCAAAATGTAAAGACCATCGAGGCTAGGAAGAAACTGCATCAATTAACGAGCAAAATAACCAGTTAATATCATAATGGCAGGATCAAGTTCACACATAACAATATTAACCTTACATATAAATGGACTAAATGCTCCAATTAAAAGACACAGACTGGCAAACTGGATAAAGAGCCAAGACCCATCAGTCTGCTGTATTCAGGAGACCCATCTCACATGCAGAGACATACATAGGCTCAAAATAAAGGGATGGAGGAAGATCTACCAAGCAAATGGAGAACAAAAAAAAGCAGGGGTTGCAATCCTAGTCTCTGATAAAACAGACTTGAGACCATGAAAGATGAAAAGAGACAAAGAAGGTCATTATATAATGGTAAAGGGATCAATTCAACAGGAAGAGCTAACTATCCTAAATATATATGCACCCAATACAGGAGCAACCAGATTCATAAAGCAAGTCCTTAGAGACTTACAAAGAGACTTAGACTCCCATACAATAATAATGGGAGATTTCAACACTCCACTGTCAACATTAGACAGATCAACGAGACAGAAAGTTAACAAGGATATCCAGGAATTGAACTCATCTCTGCACCAAGCGGACCTAATAGTCATCTATAGAACTCTCCACCCCAAATCAACAGAATATATATTCTTCTCAGCACCACATCGCACTTATTCCAAAATTGACCACATAATTGGAAGGAAAGCACTCCTCAGCAAATGTAAAAGCACAGAAATTATAACAAACTGTCTCTCAGAACACAGTGCAATCAAACTAGAACTCAGGACTAAGAAAGTCAACAAAACCGCTCAACTACATGGAAACTGAACAACCTACTCCTGAATGACTACTGGGTACATAACGAAATGAAGGCAGAAATAAAGATGTTCTTTGAAACCAATGAGAACAAAGATACAACATACCAGAATCTCTGGGACACATTTAAAGCAGTGTGTAGAGGGAAATTTATAGCAGTAAATGCCCACAAGAGAAAGCAGGAATGATCTAAAATTGACACTCTAACATCACAATTAAAAGAACTAGAGAGGCAAGAGCAAACACATTCAAAAGCTAGCAGAAGGCAAGAAATAAGTAAGATCAGAGCAGAACTGAAGGAGATAGAGGCACAAAAAAACCCTCCAAAAAATCAATGAATCCAGGAGTTGGTTTTTTGAAAAGATCAACAAAATTGACAGACTGCTAGCAAGACTAATATAGAAGAAAAGAGAGAGGAATCAAATAGATGCAATAAAAAATGATAAAGGAGATATCACCACCCACCACACAGAAATACAAATTACCATCAGAGAATACTATAAACACCTCTACACAAATCAACAAGAAAACGTAGAAGAAATGGATAATTTCCTGGACACTTACAGTCTCCCAAGACTAAACAGAGAAGAAGTTGAATCCCTGAATAGACCAACAGCAGGCTCTGAAATTGAGGCAACAATTAATCGCCTACCCACCAAACAAAGTCCAGGACCAGATGGATTCACAGCTGAATTCTACCAGAGGTACAAGGAGGAGCTGGTACCATTCCTTCTGAAACTATTCTAATCAATAGAAAAAGAGAGAATCCTCCTGAACTCATTTTATGAGGCCAACATCATCCTGATACCAAAGCCTGGAAGAGACACAACAAAAAAAGAGAATTTTAGACCAATATCCCTGAAGAACTTCGATGCAAAAATCCTCAATAAAATACTGGCAAAACAGATTCAGCAGCACACCCAAAAGCTTATCCACCATGATCAAGTGGGCTTCATCCCTGGGATGCAAGGCTGGTTCAACATTCGCAAATCAATAAACATAATCCAGCATATAAACACAACCAAAGTCAAGAACCACATGATTATCTCAATAGATGCAGAAAAGGCTTTGGACAAAATTCAACAGCCCTTCATGCTAAAAACGCTCAATAAATTCGGTATTGATGGAACGTACCTCAAAATAATAAGAGCGATTTATGACAAAAACACAGCTAATATCATACTGAATGGGCAAAAACTGGAAAAATTCCCTTTGAAAACTGGTAAGAGACAGGGATGCCCTCTCTCACCAATCCTATTCAACATAGTGTTGGAAGTCCTGGATAGGGCAATCAGGCAAGAGAAAGAAATCAAGGGTATCCAGTTAGGAAAAGAAGAAGTCAAATTGTCCCTGTTTGCAGATGACATGATTGTATATTTAGAAAACCCCATCGTCTCTGCCCCAAATCTCCTTAAGCTGATAAGCAACTTCAGCACAGTCTCAGGATACAAAATTAATGGGCAAAAATCACAAGCATTCTTATACACCAGTAACAGTCAAGCAGAGAGCCAAGTCAGGAATGAACTTCCATTCACAATTGCTTCAAAGAGAATAAAATACCTAGGAATCCAACTTACAAGGGATATAAAGGACGTCTTCAAGGAGAACTACAAACCACTGCTCAGTGAAATCAAACAGGACACAAACAAATGGAAGAACATACCATGCTCATGGATAGGAAGAAACAATATCGTGAAAATGGTCATACTGCCCAAAGTTATTTATAGATTTCATGCCATCCCATCAAGCTACCAATGAGTATATTCACAGAATTGGAAAAAACTGCTTTAAAGTTCATATGGAACCAAAAAAGAGCCCGCATTGCCAAGACAATGCTAAGTCAAAAGGACAAAGCTGGAGGTGTCACGCTACCTGACTTCAAACTATACTACAAGGTTACAGTAACCAAAACAGCATGGTACTGGTTCCCAAACAGAGCTATAGACCAATGGAACAGAACAGAGGCCTCAGAAATAATACCACTCATCTACAGCCAACTGATCTTTGACAAACCTGAGAGAAACAAGAAATGGGGAAAGGATTCCTATTTAATAAATGGTGCTGAGAAAATTGGCTAGCCATAAGTAGAAAGCTGAAACTGGATCCTTTCTGTACTCCTTATACGAAGATTAATTTAAGATGGATTAGAGACTTAAATGTTAGACCTAATACAATAAAAACCCTAGAAGAAAATCTAGGTAGTACCATTCAGGACATAGGCATGGGCAAGGACTTCATATCTAAAACACCAAAAGCAACGGCAGCAAAAGCCAAAAACCAAGAACTTTCTAAGAAAGTTCCTTTCTTGTTTTCATCTGAGGATGTTTCCTTTGTCACCGTAAGCTTCATTGCAGTAAGAAGTATCCCATTGCAGATTTCCAGAAAACTGTGTTAGCAAACTGATCACTGAAGACAAACGTGTAACTCTGTGAGTCACATTCACAAATGGCAATGCAGTTTCTCAGAAGGCTTCTTTCCAGTTTTGATCTGAGGATATTTCCTTTTTCACTTTAGCCCTCAATGAGCTCCCAAATATCACTTTGCAGAATCCAGGACAACAGTCTTAGCAAAATGTTCCAAGAAGGGAAGGGGGGAACTCGGTGTGATGAAGTCACGCAACAGAAAGCAATCTTTCAGAAAGCTTCTCTCTAGTTATTTTGTGAGGATATTTCCTTTTTCACCATTGGCCACTATGGGCTCCCAAATATCACTTTGCAGAATCCACGACAACAGTGTTAGCAAACTGTTCCAAGAAGGGAAGGGAGGAACTCTGTGTGATGAAGTCACACATCAGAAAGCAATCTCTCTGAAAGCTTCTCTCTAGTTATGATCTGAGGATATTTCCTTTTTCACCATGGGCCTATATGGGCTCCCAAATATCACTTTGCAGATTCCACGAAAAGAGTGTTTGCAAACTGCTTCCTGAGGTCTAAGTTGTAACTCTGTGAGATGAATTCACAGATAAGAGAGAAGTTTCTCAGAAAGCTTCTTTCACCTTGTGAAGTGATGATATTTCCTTTACCAGCGTAGGTCTCAATGCATTCCAAAGAAGCCCTTTTCAGGATCCTCAAAGACAGTCTTAATGGACTACTCCATGAAACATAAGTGTAACTCTGTGAGATAAATTCACACATCACCAATAATTTTCTAAGAAAACTGCTTTCTAGTTTTCCTCTGAGGATATTTCCATTCATACCGTAAGCTTCATTGCGCTAAGAAGTATCTAATTGCAAATTTCCAGAAAACTGTGTTAGGAAACCGATCACGGAAAAGAAAAGTGTAACTCTGTGAGTTACATTCACTCATGACAATGCAGTTTCTCAGAAGGCTTCTTTCCAGTTTTGATCTGAGGATATTTCATTTTTCACCATAGCCCTCAATGAGCTCCTAAATGTCACTTTGCAGAATCCACGATAACAGTGTTAGCAATCTGTTAAAAGAAGTCAAGGGTGGAACTCTGTGTGATGAAGTCACACATCAGAAAACAATCTCTCAGAAAGCTTCTCTCTAGTTATTATGTGAGTTTATTTCCTTTTTCACCATGGGCCCCTATGGGCTCCCAAATATCACTTTGCGGAATCCACGACAACCTTGTTCGGAAATTGTTCCAAGAGGTAAAGGGTGGAACTCTGTGTGATGAAGTCACACATCAGAAAGCAATCTCTCATAAAGCTTCTCTCTGGTTAATATCTGAGGATATTTCCTTTTTCACCATGGGACACTATGGGCTCCCAAATTACACTTTGCAGATTCCACGAAAAGAGTGTTAGCAAACTGCTTCCTGATATCTAATTTGTAACACTGCGAGACGAATTCACAGATGAGAAAGCTTATTTCACGTTTTGAGCTGATGATATTTCCTTTATCAGCATAGACCTCAATACGATCCAAAGAAGCCCTTCTCAGGTTCCTCAAAGACAGTGTTAATGGACTGGTCCACGAAACATAAGTGTAACTCTGTGAGATGAATTCACACATCACCAAGAAGTTTCTAAGAAAGCTTCTCTCTACTTTTCATCGGAGGATATTTCCTTTGTCACCATAAACTTCAATGCGCTAAAAAGTATCCCATTGCAGATTTCCAGAAAACTGTGTTAGCAAACTGATCACTGAAGAGAAACGTGTAACTCTGTGAGTTGAATTCACACATGGCAATATAGTTTCTGAGAAGGCTTCTTTCCAGTTTTGATCTGAAGATATTTCCTTTTTCACCATAGAGCTCAATGAGTTCCCAAATATCCCTTTGCGGAATCCACGACAACAGTGTTAGAAAACTGTTCAAACAAGGCAAGGGTGGAACTCTGTGTGATGAATGCACAAATCACAAAGAAATCTGTCAGAAAGATTCTCTCTAGTTACTATCTGATGATATATCCTTTTTCACCATGGGCCCTTACGGACTCCCAAATATCTCTTTGCAGATTCCACTAAAAGACTGTTAGCAAACTGCCTCCGGAGGAATAAGGTGTAACTCTGTGAGATGAATTCACATATCAGAAAGAAGTTTCTCAGAAAGCTTCTTTCACGTTTTGAACTGATGATATTTCCTTTATCAGCGTAGGCCTCAACGCGATCCAAAGAATCCCTTCTCAGTTTTCTCAACAACAGTATTAATGGATGGCTCCACGAAACATAAGTATAAGTCTGTGAGATGAATTCACACATCATCAAGAAGATTCTAAGAAAGCTTCTTTCTAGTTTTTCTCTGAGGGTATTTCCTTTGTCAACGTAAGCTTCATTGCACTAAGAAGTATCCCAATGCAGATTTCCAGAAATCTTTGTTAGCAAATAGATCACTGAATAGAAAAGTGTAACTCTGTGAGTTGCATTCACACATGGCAATGCAGTTTCTCAGAAGGCTTCTTTCCAGTTTTGATCTGAGGATATTTCCTTTTTCACCATAGCCCTCATGGAGCTCAAAAATATCATTTCGCAGAATCCACGACAACAGTGTTAGCAAATTGTTAGAAGAAGGGAAGCGTGGAACTCTGTGTGTTGCAGTCAGACATCAGAAAGCAATCTCTCAGAAATCTTCTCTCTAGTTATTATCTGAGGATATTTCCTTTTTCACCATGGGCCCCTATGGGTCCCAAATATCACTTTGAACATTCGACGAAAAGAGTGTTAGCAAACTGCTTCCTGAGGTCCAAAGTCTAACTCTGTGAGATGAAATCACAGATCAGAAAGAACTTTCTCAGAAACCTTCTTTCACGTTTTGAACTGATGATATTTCCTTTATCAGCGTAGGCCTCTACACGATCCAAATAAGCCCTTCTCAGGTTCCTCAAAGAGAGTGTTAATGGACTGCAACACGAAACATAAGTGTAACTCTGTGAGATGAATTCACACATCACCAAGAAGTTTCTAAGAAAGCTTCTTTCTAATTTTCATCTGAGTATATTTCCTTTGTCACCGTAGGCTTCATAGCGCTAAGCAGTATAAAATTGCAGATTTCCAGAAAACTGTGTTAGCAAACAGATCACTGAAGAGGAACGTGTAACTCTGTGAGTTGCATTCACACATGACAATGCAGTCTCTCGGAAGGCTTCTTTCCAGTTTTGATCTGAGGATATTTTCTTTTTCACCATAGCCCTCAATGAGCTCCCAAATGTCACTTTGCAGAATCCACGACAACAGTGTTAGTAAACTGTTCTAAGAAGGGAAGGTTGGAACTCTGTGTGATGAAGTCAGACATCAGAGAGCAATCTCTCAGAAAGCTTCTCTCCAGTTATTATTTGAGGATATTTCCTTTTTCACCATGGGCCCCTATGGGTTCCCAAATATCACTTTGCAGATTCCATGAAAACAGTGTTAGCAAATTGTTCCAGGAAGGCAAGGGTGGAACTCTGTGTGATGAATGCACAAATCCGAAAGAAATCTCTCAGAAAGATTCTCTCTAGTTATTATCTGGGGATATTTCCTTTTTCACCATGGGCCCCTATGGAATCCAAAATTTCCCTTTGCAGATTCCACTATAAGAGTGTTAGCAAACTGCTTCCTGAGGAATAAGGTGTAACTCTGTGAGATGAATTCACAGATCAGAAAGAAGTTTTTCAGAAAGCTTCTTTCACATTTTGAACTGATGATATTTCCTTTATCAGTGTAGGCCTCAATGCGATCCAAAGAAGCCCTTCTCTGGTTCCTCAAAGACAGTGTTAATGTACTGCTCCACGAAACATAACTGTAACTCTGTGAGATGAATTCACACATCAGGAAGAAATTTCTAAAAAGCTTCTCTCTAGTTTTCCTCTGAGGATATTTCCTTTGTCACCTTAAGCTTCATTGCGCTAAGAAGTGTCCCATGGCAGATTTCCAGAAATCTTCCTTAGCCAACTGATCACTGAAGAGGAACGTGTAACTCTGTGAGTTGCATTCAGACATGGCAATTCACTTTCTCAGAAGGCTTCTTTCCATTTTTAATCTGAGGATATTTCCTTTTTCACCACAACCCTCAATGAGCTCCCGTATATCACTTTGCAGAATCCACGACAACAGTGTTAGCAATCTGTACCAAGAAGGGAAGGGTGGAACTCTGTGTGATGAAGTAGCACATCAGAAAGCAATCTCTCAGAAAGCTTCTCTCTAGTTATTATGTGAGGATATTTCATTTCTCACCATGGGCGTCTCTGGGCTCCCAAATATCACTTTGCAGAATCCACGACAACAGTGTTAGCAAACAGTTCCATGAAGGAAAGGGTGGAACTCAGTGTGATGAAGTCACACATCAGAAAGCAATCTCTCACATAGCTTCTCTGTAATGATGATCTGAGGCTGTTTCCATTTTCACCATGGCCCCCTATTTGTTCCCAAATATCACTTTGCAGCTACCACGAAAAGAGTGTTAGCAAACTGCTTCCTGAGGTCTAAGGTGTAACTCTGTGAGATGAATTCACAGGTCAGAAAGAAGTTTCTCTGAAAGCTTCTTTCACATTTTGAACTGATGATATTTCCTTTATCAGCGTAGGCATCAATGCGATCCAAAGAAGCCATTCTCAGTTTCCTCAAAGACAGTGTTAATGGACTGCTCCACGAAACATAAGTGAAACTCTGTGAGATTAATTCACACATCACCAAGAAGTTTCTAAGAAAGCTTCTTTCTAGTTTGCATCTGCGGATATTTCCTTTGTCACCGTAAGCTTCATTGCGCTAAGTAGTATCTAATTGCAGATTTCCAGAAAACTGTGTTAGCAAACTGATCACTGAAGAGAAAGGTGTAATTCTGTGAGTTGCATTCACATATGGCAATGCTGTTTCTCAGAATTCTTCCTTCCAGAATTGATCTGAGGATATTTCCTTTTTCACCAGAGCCCTCAATGAATTCTGAAATATCACTTTGCAGAATCCACGACAACAATGTTAGCAATCTGTTCCAAGAAGGGAAGGGTGGAACTCTGTGTGATGAAGTCACACATTAGAAAGCAATCTCTCAGAAAGCTTCTCTCTAGTTATTATGTGAGGATATTTCATTTCTCACCATGGGCCTCTGTGGGCTCCCAAATATCACTTTGCAGAATCCACGACAACAGTGTTAGCAAACTGTTCCATGAAGGAAAGGGTGGAACTCAGTGTGAAGAAGTCACACATCAGAAAGCAATCTCTCAGATAGCTTCTTTGTAGTTATGGCCTGAGGCTATTTCCATTTTCACCATGGCCCCCTATTTGTTCCCAAATATCACTTTGCAGCTACCACGAAAAGAGTGTTAGCAAACTGCTTCCTGAGGTCTAAGGTGTAACTCTGTGAGATGAATTCACAGGTCAGAAAGAAGTTTCTCTGAAAGCTTCTTTCACATTTTGAACTGATGATATTTCCTTTATCAGCGTAGGCATCAATGCGATCCAAAGAAGCCATTCTCAGTTTCCTCAAAGACAGTGTTAATGAACTGCTCCACGAAACATAAGTGAAACTCTGTGAGATGAATTCACACATCACCAAGAAGTTTCTAAGAAAGCTTCTTTCTAGTTTGCATCTGCGGATATTTCCTTTGTCACCGTAAGCTTCATTGCGCTAAGTAGTATCTAATTGCAGATTTCCAGAAAACTGTGTTAGCAAACTGATCACTGAAGAGAAAGGTGTAATTCTGTGAGTTGCATTCACATATGGCAATGCTGTTTCTCAGAATTCTTCCTTCCAGACTTGATCTGAGGATATTTCCTTTTTCACCAGAGCCCTCAATGAATTCCGAAATATCACTTTGCAGAATCCACGACAACAGTGTTAGCACACTGTTCCAAGAAGGGAAGGGTGGAACTCAATGTAATGAAGTCACACATCAGAAAGCAATCTCTCAGAAAGCTTCTCTCTAGTTATTGTGTGAGTATATATCCGTTTTCACCATGGGACCCTATGGGCTCCCAAATATCACTTTGCAGAATCCATGACAACAGTGTTAGCAAACTGTTCCAAGAAGGGAAGTGTGGAACTCTGTGTGATGAAGTCACACATCAAAAAGGAATCTCTGAGAAAATTTCTCACTAGTTATTATCTGAGGATATTTCCTTTTTCACCAAGGGCAACTATGGACTCTCAAATATCACTTTGCGGATTCCACGAAAAGAATGTTAGCAAACTGCTTCCTGAGGTCTAAGGTGTAACACTTTTAGATGAAGTCACAGATTAGAAAGAAGTTTCTCAGAAAGCTTCTTTCAGGTTATGAACTGACGATATTGCTTTTATCAGCGTAGGCCTCAATGGGATCCAAAGAAGCCCTTCTCCGCTTCCCCAAAGACAGTGTTAATGGACTGCTCCACGAAACAAAAGTTTAACTCTGTGAGATGATTTCACACATCACCAAGAAGTTTCTCAGAAAGTTTGTTTCTAGTTTTCCTCTGAGGATATTTCCTTTGTCACTGTAATATTCCTTGGTTCACTTCTTCACTTCTTACTCATCTTCACTTCTTAGTATCCCCTTGCAGATTTCCGGAAAACTTCGTTAGCAAACTGATCACTGAAGAGAAACGTGTGACTCTGTGAGTTGCATTCACACATGGCAATGCAGTTTCTCAGAAGGCTTCTTTCCATTTTTATTCTGAGGTTATTTCCTTTTTCACCATAGCCCTCAATGAGCTCTCAAATATCACTTTGCAGAATCCACGACAACAGTTTTATCAAACTCTTCAATAAGGGAAGGGTGGAAATCTGTGTGACGGTCTCACATCAGAAAGCTTCTCTCTAGTTATTTAGTGAGGATATTTCCTTTCTCAACATGGGCCCCTATGGGCTCCCAAATATTACTTTGCAGAATCCACGACTACAGTGTTAGCAAACTGTTCCAAGAAGGGAAGGGTGGAACTCGGTGTGATGAAGTCACACATCAGAAAGCAATCTCTCAGAAACCTTCTCTCCAGTTATTATCTGAGGATATTTCCTTTTTCACCATGGGCCCCTATGGGTTCCCAAATATCACTTTGCAGATTCCATGAAAAGAGTGTTATCAAACTGCTTCCTGAGGTCTAAGGTGTAACTCTGTGAGATGAATTCACAGGTCAGAAAGAAGTTTGCCAGAAAGCTTGTTTCACGTTTTGAACTGATGATATTTCCTTTATCAGCGTAGGACTCAATGAGATCCAAATAAGCCCTTCTCAGGTTCCTAAAAGACAGTGTTAATGGACTGCTCCACGAAACATAAGTGTAACTCTGTGAGATGAATTCACACATCACCAAGAAGTTTCTAAGAAAGCTTCTTTCTAGTTTTCATCTGAGGATATTTCCTTTGTTAACGTAAGCTTCATTGCGCTAAGAAGTATCACATTGCAGATTTCCAGAAAACTGTGTTAGCAAAGTGATCACTGAGGGAAAACGTGTAACTTTGTGAGTTGCATTCACACATGGCAATGCAGTTTCTAAGAAGGCTTCTTTCCAGTTTTCATCTGAGGATACTTCCTTTTTCACCATAGCCCTCAATGAGCTCCCAAATATCACTTTGCAGAATCCACGACAACAGTGTTAGCAAACTGTTCCAAGAAGGGAAGGGTGGAATTCTGTGTGATGAAGTCACACATCACAAAGCAATCTATCAGACAGCTTCTTTATAGTTATTATCTGAGGGTATTTCCTTTTTCACCATGGGCCCCTATGGGCTCCCAAATATCACTTTGCAGAATCCATGAAAAGAGGGTTAGCAAACTGCCTCCTGAGGTCTAAGTTGTAACACTGTGAGATGAATTCACAATCAGAAAGAAGTTTCTCAGAAAGCTTCTTTCACATTTTGAACTGATGATATTTCCGATATCAGCATAGGTCTCAATGCGATCAACGAAGCCCTTCTCAGGTTCCTCAAAGACATTGTTAATGGACTGCTCCACGAAACATAAGTGAAACTCAGTGAGATGAATTCACACATCACCAAGAAGTTTCTAAGAAAGCTTCTTTCTAGCTTTCCTCTGACGATATTTCCTTTGTCACCATAAGTGTCATTCCGCTAAGAAGAATCCCATTACAGATTACCCGAAAACTGTGTTAGCAAACTGATCACTGAACAGAAACGTGTAACAATTTGAGTTGTATTCACACACGGTAATGCAGTTTCTCAGAAGGCTTCTTTCCAGTTTTGATATCAGGATATTTCCTTTTTCACCATAGCCCATAATGAACTCCAAAATATCATTTGCAGAATCCAGGACAACAGTCTTAGCAAACTGTTCCAAGAAGGGAAGGGTGGAACTCGGTGTGATGAAGTCACACATCAGAAAGCAATCTCTCAGAAACCTTCTCTCTAGTTATTATCTGAGGATATTTCCTTTTTACCATGGGCCCCTATGGGTCCCAAATATCACTTTGCAGATTCCATGAAAAGAGTGTTATCAAACTGCTTCCTGAGGTCTAAGGTGTAACTCTGTGAGATGAATTCACAGGTCAGAAAGAAGTTTGCCAGAAAGCTTGTTTCACGTTTTGAACTGATGATATTTCCTTTATCAGCGTAGGACTCAATGAGATCCAAATAAGCCCTTCTCAGGTTCCTAAAAGACAGTGTTAATGGACTGCTCCACGAAACATAAGTGTAACTCTGTGAGATGAATTCACACATCACCAAGAAGTTTCTAAGAAAGCTTCTTTCTAGTTTTCATCTGAGGATATTTCCTTTGTTAACGTAAGCTTCATTGCGCTAAGAAGTATCACATTGCAGATTTCCAGAAAACTGTGTTAGCAAAGTGATCACTGAGGGGAAACGTGTAACTTTGTGAGTTGCATTCACACATGGCAATGCAGTTTCTAAGAAGGCTTCTTTCCAGTTTTCATCTGAGGATACTTCCTTTTTCACCATAGCCCTCAATGAGCTCCCAAATATCACTTTGCAGAATCCACGACAACAGTGTTAGCAAACTGTTCCAAGAAGGGAAGGGTGGAATTCTGTGTGATGAAGTCACACATCACAAAGCAATCTATCAGAAAGCTTCTTTATAGTTATTATCTGAGGGTATTTCCTTTTTCACCATGGGCCCCTATGGGCTCCCAAATATCACTTTGCAGATCCATGAAAAGAGGGTTAGCAAACTGCCTCCTGAGGTCTAAGTTGTAACACTGTGAGATGAATTCACAATCAGAAAGAAGTTTCTCAGAAAGCTTCTTTCACATTTTGAACTGATGATATTTCCGATATCAGCATAGGTCTCAATGCGATCAACGAAGCCCTTCTCAGGTTCCTCAAAGACATTGTTAATGGACTGCTCCACGAAACATAAGTGAAACTCAGTGAGATGAATTCACACATCACCAAGAAGTTTCTAAGAAAGCTTCTTTCTAGCTTTCCTCTGACGATATTTCCTTTGTCACCATAAGTGTCATTCCGCTAAGAAGAATCCCATTACAGATTACCCGAAAACTGTGTTAGCAAACTGATCACTGAACAGAAACGTGTAACAATTTGAGTTGCATTCACACACGGTAATGCAGTTTCTCAGAAGGCTTCTTTCCAGTTTTGATATCAGGATATTTCCTTTTTCACCATAGCCCATAATGAACTCCGAAATATCATTTGCAGAATCCAGGACAACAGTCTTAGCAAACTGTTCCAAGAAGGGAAGGGTGGAACTCTGTGTGATGAAGTCACACATCAGAAAGCAATCTCTCAGAAAGCTTCTCTCTAGTTATTATCTGAGGATATTTCCTTTTTCAGCATGGGTACCTAAGGGCTCCCAAATATCACTTTGCAGATTCCACGAAAAGAGTGTTAGGAAACTGCTTACTGAGGTTTAAGGTGTAACTCTGTGAGTTGCATTCACACATGGCAATGTAGTATCTCAGAAGGCCTCTTTCAAGTTTTGATCTGAGGATATTTCCTTTTTCACCACAGACCTCAAAGATCTCCCAAATATCACGGTGCAGAATCCACGACAGCCGTGTGAGCAAACACTTCCAAGAAGGGAAGGGTGGAATGCTGTGTGATGAAGTCACACATCAGAAAGCAATCTCTCAGAATGCTTCTCTCTAGTTGTTATGTGAGGATATTTCCTTTTTCACCATGTGCCCCTAAGGGCTCCCAAATATCACTTTGCAGAATCCACAACAACAGTGTTAGCAAACTGTTCCAAGATGTGAAGGGTGGAACTCTGTGTGATGAAGTCACACATCAGAAAGCAATCTCTCTGAAAGCTTCATTCTAGTTATTATCTGAGGATATTTCCTTTTTCACCATGGGCCTATATGGGCTCCCAAATTTAACTTTGCAGATTCCACGAAAAGAGTGTTAGCAAACTGCTTCCTGAGCTCTAAGTTGTAACGCTGTGAGATGAATTCACAGATCAGAAAGAAGTTTCTCAGAAAGCTTCTTTCACGTTTTGAACTGATTATATTTCCTTTATCAGCGTAGACCTCAATACGATCCAAAGAAGTCCTTCTCAGGGTCCTCAAAGACAGTGTTAATGGACTGCTCCACGAAACATAAGTGTATATCTGTGATTTGAATTCACACATCACCAAGAAGTTTCTAAGAAAGCTTCTTTCTACTATTCATCTGAGGTTATTTCCTTTGTCACCATAAGCTTCGTTGTGCTAAGAAGTATCAAATTGCAGATTTCCAGAAAACTGTGTTAGCAAACTGATAACAGAAGAGAAACGTGTAACATTGTGAGTTGCATTCACACATGGCAATGCAGCTTCTCAGAAGGCTTCTTTCCAGTTTTAATCTTAGGATATTTCCTTTTTCACCGTAGCCCTCAATGAGCTCCCAAATATCACTTTGCAAAATACAAGACAACAGTGTTAGCAAACTGTTCCAAGAAGGGAAGGGTGGAACTCTGCGTGATGAAGTCACACATCAGAAAGAAATCTCTCAGAAAGCTTCTCTCTATTCATTATGTGAGGATATTTCCATTTACACCTTGTCCCCCAAGGGCTCCTATATATCACTTTGCAGATTTCAAGAAAAGAGTGTTAGCAAACTGCTTCCTCAGGTCTAAGGTGTAACTCTGTGAAGTGAATTCACAGGTCAGAAAGAAGTTGCTTAGAAAGCTTCTTTCACGTTTTGAAATGATGATATTTCCTTTATCAGCGTAGGCCTCAATGCGATCCAAAGAAGCCCTTCTCAGGTTCCTCAAAGACAGTGTTAATGGACTGCTCCACGAAACATAAGTGTAACTTTGTGAGATGAATTCACACATCACCAAGAAGTTTCTAAGAAAGCTTCTTTCTAGTTTTCATCTGAGGATATTTCCTTTATCACCATAAGCTTCATTGCGCTAAGAAGGATCCCATTGCAGATTTCCAGAAAACTTAGTTGGCAAACTGATCACAGAAGAGAAAAGTGTAACTCTGTGAATTGCATTCACACATGGCAATGCAGTTTCTCAGAAGGCTTCTTCCCACTTTTGATCTGAGGATATTTCCTTTTTCACCATAGCCCTCAATGAGCTCCCACATATCACTTTGTAGAATCGACGACAACAGTGTTAGCAAACTGTTCCAAGAAGGGAAGGGTGGAAATCTGTGTGATGAAGTCACACATCAGAAAGCAATCTCTCAGAAAGCTTCTCTCTAGTTATTATTTGTGGATATTTCCTTTTTCACCTGTTACCCTATGGGCTCCATATATCACTTTGCTGAATCCACGATAACAGTGTTAGCAAACTGTTCTAAGAAGCGAAGGGTGGAACTCTGTGTGATGAAATCACAAATCAGAAAGCAATCTCTCAGAAAGCTTCTCTCTTGTTATTATGTGAGGATATTTCCTTTTTCACCATGGGCCCCTAAGGGCACTGAAATATCACTTTGTAGATTCCAGGAAAAGAGTGTTAACAACTGTTTCCTGAGTTCTAAGGTGTGACTCTGTGAGATGAATTCACAGAGCAGAAAGAAGTTTCTCAGAAAGCTTCTTTCACGTTTTGAACTGATGATGTTTCCTTTATCCACGTAGGCCTCAAAGCGATCCAAAGAAGCCCTTCTCAGGTTCCTCAAGGCAGTGTTAATGGACTGCTCCATGACACATAAGTGTACCTCTGTGAAACGAATTCACACATCCCTAAGAAGTTTCTAAGAAAGCTTCTTTCTAGTTTTCATCTGAGGATATTACCTTTGTCACCGTTAGCTGCATTGCGCTAAGAAATATCTAATTGCAGATTTCCAGAAAACTTTGTTAGCAAACTGATCACTGACGAGAAACTTGTAACTCTGTGAGTTGCATTCGCACATGGCAATGCAGTTTCTCAGAAAGCTTCTTTCCAGTTTTGATCTCAGGATATTTCCTTTTTCACCATAGCCCTCAAAGAGCTCCCATATATCACTTTGCAGAATCACGACAACATTGTTAGCAAACGGTTCGAAGAAAGGAAGGGTGGAACTCTGTGTGATGAAGTCACACATCAGAAAGGAATCTCTCAGAAAGCTTCTCTGTAGTTATTATGTGAGGATATTTCCTTTTTCACCATGGGCCCCTATGGGCTCCCAACTATCACTTTGCAGATTCTACTAAAAGTGTGTTAGCAAACTGCTTCCTGAGGTCTAATTTGTAACTCTGTGAGATGAATTCACAGATTCGAAAGTTTCTCAGAAAGCTTCTTTCACGTTTTGAGCTGATGATATTTCCTTTATCAGCGTAGGCCTCAATACGATCCAAAGAAGCCCTTTTCCGGTCCCTGAAAGACAGTGTTAATGGACTGCTCCACAAAACATAAGTGTAACTCTGTGAGATGAATTCACACATCACCAAGAAGTTTCTAAGAAAGCTTCTTTCTACGATGGCCGAATAGGAGCAGCTCCAGTCTACAACTCCCTGCGCGAGCGACACAGAAGACCGGAGATTTCTGCATCTTCAACTGAGGTACTGGTGTCATCTCACTAGGCAGTGCCGGACAATTGGTGCTGGTCAGTTGCTGCAGCCTGACCAACGAGAACTGAATGAGGGAGAGGCATCGCCTCACCTGGGAAGCGCAAGGGGGAAGGGTATCCCTTTTCCTAGCCAGGGGAACTGAGACACACAACACCTGGAAATTCGGGTAACTCCCACCCCAATACCGTGCTCTAAGCAAACGGGCACACCAGAAGAATATATCCCTCACCTGCCCTGGCGAGTCCCACGACCACCGAGCCTCCCTCATTGTTAACACAGCAGTCTGCAGGGATTTAACCTCGAGGCAGCAGGGAGGCTGGGGGAGGGGCGCTCGCCTTTGCTTAAGTAGTTAAACAAAGCCGCTGGGAATCTCGAACTGGGTGGAGCTCACAGCAGCTCAAGGAAACCTGTCTGTCTCTATAGACTCCACCTCTGGGGGCAGGGCTCAGCTAAATAAACAACAGGGGAAGCAACAGAGGCCTGAGCAGACGTGAAGGACTCTGTCTGACAGCTTTGAAGAGAGCAGTGGATCTCCCAACACGGAGGTAGAGATCTGAGAACGGACAGACTGCATGCTCAAGTGGGTCACTGACCCCTGAGTGGCCTCACTGGGAGACATCCCCCACTAGGGGCAATCTGACACCCCACACCTCACAGGGTGGAGTACACCCCTAAGATGAAGCTTCCAAAGTAAGAATCAGACACGTACACTCGCTGTTCAGCAATATTCTATCTTCTGCAACCTCTGCTGCTGATACCCAGGCAAACAGGGTCTGGAGTGGACCTCAAGCAATCTCCAACTGACCTACAGCTGAGGGTCCAGACTGTCAGAAGGAAAACTATCAAACAGGAAGGACACATATACCAAAACCCCATCAATACGTCACCATCATCAAAGACCAGAGACAGATAAAACCACAAAGATGGGGAAAAAGCAGGGCAGAAAAGCTGGAAATTCAAAAAATAAGAGCGCATCTCCCCATGCAAAGGAGCGCATCCCATCGCCAGCAACGGATCGAAGCTGTTCAGAGAATGACTTAGACGAGATGAGAGAAGAAGGCTTCAGTCCATCAAACTTCTCAGAGCTAAAGGAGGAATTACGTACCCAGCGCAAAGAAACTAAAAATCTTGAAAAAGGAGGGGAAGAATTGACAGCTAGACTAATTAATGCAGAGAAGGTCATAAACGAAATGACAGAGATGAAAACCATGACACGAGAAATACGTGACAAATGCACAAGCTTCAGTAACTGACTTGATCAACTGGAAGAAAGAGTATCAGCGATTGAGGATCAAATGAATGAAATGAAGCGAGAAGAGAAACCAAAAGAAAAAAGAAGAAAAAGAAATGAACAAAGCCTGCAAGAAGTATGGGATTATGTAAAAAGACCAAATCTACGTCTGATTGGGGTGCCTGAAAGTGAGGGGGAAAATGGAACCAAGTTGGAAAACACTCTTCAGGATATCATCCAGGAGAACCTCCCCAACATATCATAATGGCAGGATCAAGTTCACACATAACAATATTAACCTTCAATGTAAATGGACTAAATGCTCCAATTAAAAGACACAGACTGGCAAACTGGATAAAGAGTCAAGACCCATCAGTCTGCTGTATTCAGGAGACCCATCTCACATGCAGAGACATACATCGGCTCAAAATAAAGGGATGGAGGAAGATCTACCAAGCAAATGGAGAACAAAAAAAAGCAGGGGTTGCAATCCTTGTCTCTGATAAAACAGACTTGAAACCATCAAAGATCAAAAGAGACAAAGAAGGCCATTACATAATGGTAAAGGGATCAATTCAACAGGAAGAGCTAACTCTCCTAAATATATATGCACCCAACACAGCAGCACCCAGATTCATAAAGCAAGTCCTTAGAGACTTACAAAGAGACTTAGATTCCCATACAATAATAATGGGAGACTTCAACACTCCACTGTCAACATTAAACAGATCAACGAGACAGAAAGTTAACAAGGATATCCAGGAATTCAACTCATCTCTACACCAAGCGGACCTAATAGACATCTATAGAACTCTCCACCCCAAATCAACAGAATATACATTCTTCTCAGCACCACATCGTACTTATTCCAAAATTGACCACATAATTGGAAGTAAGGCACTCCTCAGCAAATGTAAAAGAACAGAAATTATAACAAACTGTCTCTCAGACCACAGTGCAATCAAACTAGAACACAGGACTAAGAAACTCAATCAAAACCGCTCAACTACATGGAAACTGAACAACCTGCTCCTGAATGACTACTGGGTACATAACGAAATGAAGGCAGAAATAAAGATGTTTTTTGAAACCAATGAGAACAAAGATATAACATGCCAGAATCTCTGGGACACATTTAAAGCAGTGTGTAGAGGGAAATTTATAGCACTAAATGCCCACAAGAGAAAGCAGGAAAGATCTAAAATTGACACTCTAACATCACAATTAAAAGAACTAGAGAGGCAAGAGCAAACACATTCAAAAGCTAGCAGAAGGCAAGAAATAACTAAGATCAGAGCAGAACTGAAGGAGATAGAGACACAAAAAACCCTCCAAAAAATCAATGAATCCAGGAGTTGGTTTTTTGAAAAGATCAACAAAATTGACAGACCGCTAGCAAGGCTAATAAAGAAGAAAACAGAGAGGAATCAAATAGATGCAATAAAAAATGATAAAGGGGATATCACCAACGACCCCACAGAAATACAAACTACCATCAGAGAATACTATAAACACCTCTACACAAATCAACTAGAAATTCTAGAAGAAATGGATAATTTACTGGACACTTACACTCTCCCAAGACTAAACCAGGAAGAAGTTGAATCCCTGAATAGACCAATAGCAGGCTCTGAAATTGAGGCAACAATTAATAGCCTACCCACCGAAAAAAGTCCA
Organism: Rhinopithecus roxellana; assembly: GCF_007565055.1. NCBI lineage: Eukaryota > Metazoa > Chordata > Mammalia > Primates > Cercopithecidae > Rhinopithecus > Rhinopithecus roxellana. The sequence continues at coordinate 20,489,539 of NC_044569.1, forward strand.
GGACCAGATGGATTCACAGCTGAATTCTACCAGAGGTACAAGGAGGAGCTGGTACCATTCCTTCTGAAACGATTCCAATCAATAGAAAAAGAGGGAATCCTCCCTAACTCATTTTATGAGGCCAACATCATCCTGATACCAAAGCCTGGCAGAGACACAACAAAAAAAGAGAATTTTAGACCAATATCCCTGATGAACATCGATGCAAAAATCCTCAATAAAATACTGGCAAACCGGATTCAGCAGCACATCCAAAAGCTTATCCACCATGATCAAGTGGGCTTCATCCCTGGGATGCAAGGCTGGTTCAATTTTCGCAAATCAATAAACATAATCCAGCATATAAACACAACCAAAGTCAAGAACCACATGATTATCTCAATAGATGCAGAAAGAGCTTTTGAGAAAATTCAACAGCTCTTCATGCTAAAAACGCTCAATAAATTCGGTATTGATGGAACGTACCTCAAAATAATAAGAGCTATTTACGACAAACCCACAGCTAATATCATACTGAATGGGCAAAAACTGGAAAAATTCCCTTTGAAAACTGGTATAAGACAGGGATGCCCTCTCTCACCACTCCGATTCAACATAGAGTTGGAAGTTCTGGCTAGGGCAATCAGGCAAGAGAAAGAAATCAAGGGTATTCAGTTAGGAAAAGAAGAAGTCAAATTGTCCCTCTTTGCAGATGACATGATGGTATATTTAGAAAACCCCATCGTCTCAGCTCAAAATCTCCGTAAGCTGATAAGCAACTTCAGCAAAGTCTCAGGGTACAAAATTAATGTGCAAAAATCACAAGCATTCTTATACACCAGTAACAGACAAGCAGAGAGCCAAGTCAGGAATGAACTTCCATTCACAATTGCTTCAAAGAGAATAAAATACCTAGGAATCCAACTTACAAGGGATGTAAAGGACCTCTTCAAGGAGAACTACAAACCACTTCTCAGTGAAATCAAAGAGGACACAAACAAATGGAAGAACATACCATGCTCATGGATAGGAAGAATCAATATCGTGAAAATGGCCATACTGCCCAAGGTTATTTATAGATTCAATGCCATCCCCATCAAGCTACCAATGAGTTTCTTCACAGAATTGGAAAAACCTGCTTTAAAGTTCATATGGAACCAAAAAAGAGCCCGCATTGCCAAGACAATCCTAAGGCAAAAGGACAAAGCTGGAGGCGTCACGCTACCTAACTTCAAACTATACTACAAGGCTACAGTAACCAAAACAGCATGGTACTGGTACCAAAACAGAGCTATAGACCAATGGAACAGAACAGAGTCCTCAGAAATAATACCACACATCTACAGCCATCTGATCTTTGACAAACCTGAGAGAAACAAGAAATGGGGAAAGGATTCCCTATTTAATAAATCGTGCTGGGAAAATTGGCTAGCCATAAGTAGAAAGCTGAAACTGAATCCTTTCCTTACTCCTTATACGAAGATTAATTCAAGATGGATGAGAGACTTAAATGTTAGACCTAATACCATAAAAACCCTAGAAGAAAATCTAGGTAGTACTATTCAGGACATAGGCATGGGCAAGGACTTCATGTCTAAAACACGAAAAGCAACGGGAGCAAAAGCCAAAATTGACAAAAGGGATCTAATTAAACTAAAGAGTTTCTGCACAGCAAAAGAAACTACCATCAGAGCGAAGGGTGGAACTCTGTGTGATGAAGGCACACATCAGAAAGCAATCTCTCAGAAAGCGTCTCTCTAGGTACTATGTGAGGTTATTTCCTTTTTCACCATGGGCCCCTATGGGCTCCCAAATATCACTTTGCAGAATCCACGACCACAGTGCTAGCAAACTGTTCCAAGAAGGGAAGTGTGGAACTTTGTATGATGAAGTTACACATCAGAAAGCAATCTCTCAGAAATCTGCTCTGTAATTATTAGGTGAGGATATTTCCTTTTTCACCATGGGCCCGGCGTAGGTCTCAATGTGATCGAACGTAGCCATTCTCAGGTTCCTCAAAGACAGTGTTAATGGACTGTTCCACGAAACATAATGGTAACTCTGAGATGAATTCACACATCACCAAGAAGTTTCTAAGAAAGCTGATTTCTAGTTTCCATCTGAGGATATTTCCTTTCTCACCGTAAGCTTCATTGCACTAAGAAGTATCCCATTGCAGATTTCCAGAAATCGATGTTAGCAAACTGATCACTGAAGAGAAACGTGTAACTCTGGGAGTTGCATTCACACATGGCAAAGCAGTTTCCCGAAAGGCCTCTTTCTTGTTTGGATCTGAGGATATTTCCTTTTTCACCATAGCCCTCAATGAGCTCCCAAATATCACTTTGCAGAATCCAAGACAATAGTGTTAGCAAACTGTTCCAATGGGAAGGGTGGAACCCTGTGTGATGAAGTCACACATCAGAAAGCAATCTCTCAGAAAGCTTCTCTCTGGTTTTTGTGTGAGGATATTTCCTTTTTCACCATGGGCCCCTATGGGCTCCCAAATATCACTTTGCCGATTCCACGAAAAGAGTGTTAGCAAAGTGCTTCCTGAGGACTAAGGTGTAGCAAACTGTTCCAAGAAGGGAAGGGTGGAACTCTGTGTGATGAAGTCACACATCAGAAAGCAATCTCTCAGAAAGCTTCTCTCTAGTTATTATGTGACGATATTTCCTTTTTCACCATGGGCCCCTATATGCTCCCAAATATCACTTTGCAGATTCCACGAAAAGAGTGTTAGCAAACTGCTTCCTGAGGTCTAAGTTGTAACACTGTTAGATGAATTCACAGATCAGAAAGAAGTTTCTCAGAAAGCTTCTTCCGCCTTGTGAACTGATGATATTTCCTTTACCTGCGTAGGCCTCAATGCGATCCAAAGAAGCCCTTCTCAGGATGCTCAAAGACAGTGTGAATGGACTGCTCCACGAAACATAAGTGTAACTCTGTGAGATGAATTCACATATCACCAAGAAGTTTCTAAGGAAACTTCAATCTAGTTTTCGTCTGAGAATATTTCCTTTTTCACCGTAAGCGTCATTGGGCTAAGAAGTATCCCGTTGCAGATTTCCAGAAAACTGTGTTAGCAAACTGATCACTGAAGAGAAACGTGTAACTCTTTGAGTTGCATTCACACATGGCAATGCAGTTTCTCAGAAGGCTTCTTTTCAGTTTTGATCTGAGGATGTTTCCTTTTTCTCCGTTGCCCTCAGTAAGCTCCCAAGTATCACTTTGCAGAATCCACGACAACAGTGTTAGCAAACTGTTCCCAGAAGGGAAGTGTGGAACTCTGTGTGATGAAGTCACACATCAGAAAGCAATCTCTCAGAAAGCTTCTTTCTAGTTATTATGTGAGGAAATTTCCCTTTTCACCTTGAGCCCCAATGGGCTCCCAAACATCACTTTGCAGTTTCCACGAAAAGAGTGTTAGCAAACTGCTTCCTCAGGTCTAAGGTGTAACTCTGTTAGATGAATTCAGAGGTCAGAAAGAAATTTCTCAGAAAGCTTCTTTCTCGTTTTGAACTGATGATATTTCCTTTGTCACCGTAAGCTCCATTGCAGTAAGAAGTATCTAATTGCAGATTTTCAGAAAACTGTGTTGGCAAACTGATCACTGAAGAGAAACGTGTAACTCTGTGAGTTGCATTCACACATGCTAATGCAGTTTCTCAGAAGGCTTCTCTCCAGTTTTTATATGAGGATATTTCCTTTTTCACCATAGCACTCAAAGAGTTCCCAAATGTCACTTTGCAGATTCCACGACAACAGTGTTAGCAAAAATTTCCAAGAGGGAAGGGTGGAAATCTGTGTGATGAAATCACACATCAGAAAGCAATCTCTCAGAAAGCTTCTCTCTAGTTATTATCTGAGGATATTTCCTTTTTCACCATGGGCAACTATGGGCTCCCAAATATCACTTTTCAGAATCCACGACAACAGTGTTAGCAAATTGTTCCAAGAAGGGAAGGGTGGAACTCTGTGTGAAGAAGTCACACATCAGGAAGCAATCTCTCAGGAAGGTTCTCTCTAGTTATTAAGTCAGGATATTTCCTGTTTTACCATGGGCCCCTATGGGCTCCCAAATATCTCTTTGCAGAATCCACGACAACAGTGGTAGCAAACTGTCCCAAGAAGGGAAGAGTGGAACCCTATGTGATGAAGTTACCCATCAGAAAGTAATCTCTCAGAAAGCTTCTCTCTGGTAATTATGTGAGGGTATTTCCTTTTTCACCACTGGCCCCTATGGGCTCCCAAATATCGCATTCCAGATTCCATGAAAAGAGTGTTAGCAAACTGCTTCCTGAGGTCTAAGGTGTAAATTTGTGAGATGAATTCACAGATCACAAAGAGTTTCTCAGAAAGCTTCTTTCACGTTTTGAACTGATGATATTTCCTCTCTCAGCATAGGCCTCCATGCGATCCAAAGAAGCCTTTTTCAAGTTCCTCAAAGACAGAGTTAATGGACTGCTCCACGGAACATAAGTGTAACTCTGTGAGATGAATTCACACAACACCAAGAAGTTTCTAAGAACGCTTGTTTCTAGTTTTCATCTGAGGGTATTTCCTTTGTCACTGCAAGCTTGATTGCGCTAAGCAATATCTAATTGTAGATTTCCAGAAAACTGTGTTAGCAAACTGATCACTGGGGAGAAACTTGTAACACTGTGAGTTGCATTCACACATGGCAATGCAGTGTCTCAGAAGGCTTCTTTCCAGTTTTGATCTGAGGATATATCCTTTTTCACCATCGCCCTCAATGAGCTCCCAAATATCACTTTGCAGAATCCACGACAACAGTGTTAGCAAAGTGTTCAAAGAAGAGATGGGTGGAACTCTATGTTATGAAGTCACACAGCAGAAAGCAATGTATCAGAAAGCTTTGATCTAGTTATTATCTGAGGATATTCCCCTTACCACCATGGGACTCTATGGGCTGGCAATATAACTTTGCAGAATCCACGACAACAATGTTAGCAAACTGTTCTAAGAAAGGAAGAGTGGAACTCTGTGTGATGAAGTCACACATCACAAAGCAATCTATCATAAAGCTTCTCTCTAGTTAATTTCTGAGGATATTTCTTTTTCACTGTGGGCCCCTAAGGGCTCCCAAATATCACATTGCAGATTCCACGAAAAGAGTGTTAGCAAACTGCTTCCTGAGGTCTAAGGTGTAACTCTGTGAAATGAATTCACAGATCTGAAAGCAGTTTCTCAGAAAGCTTCTTTCACCTTTTGAACTGATGATATTTCCTTCATCAGCGTAGGCCTCAATACGATCCAAAGAAGCCCTTCTCAGGTTCCTCAAAGACAGAGTTAATGGACTGCTCGACGAAACATACGTGTAACTCTGTGAGATGAATTCACACATCACCAAGAAGTTTCTAAGAAAGCTTATTTCTATTTCCATCTGAGGATATTTCCTGTGACACCGTAAGCTTCATTGCGCTAAGAAGTATCCCATTGCAGTGTTACAGAAATCTGTGTTAGCAAGCTGATCACTGAAGACAAATGTGTAACTCTGTGAGTTGCATTCACACATGACAATGCAGTTTCTCAGGAGGCTGCTTTCCAGTTTTGATCTGAGGATATTTCCGTTTTCACTATAGCCATCAAGGAGCTCCCAAATATCACTTTGCGGAATCCAGGACAACAGTGTTAGCAAACTGTTCTAAGAAGGGAACGGTGGAACTATGTGTGATGAAGTCACACATCAGAAAGCAGTCTCTCAGAAAGCATCTCCCTGATTATTATATGAGGATATTTCCTTTTTCACCATGGGCCCCTTGGGCTCCGAAATATCACTTTGCAGAATCCACGACAACAGTGTTAGCAAACTGTTCCAAGAAGGGTAGGGTGGAACTCTGTGTGAAGAAGTCACACATCAGAAAGCAATCTCTCAGAAAGCTTCTCTCTGGTTATTATGTGAGGATATTTACTTTTTCCCCATGGGCCCCTATGGGCTCCCAAATATCACTTTGCAGATTCCACGAAAAGAGTGTTACCAAACTGCTTCCTGAGGTCTAAGTTGTCTCTCTGTGAGATGAATCCACAGATCAGAAAGAAGTTTCTCAGAATGCTTCTTTCACCTTGTGAACTGATGATATTTCCTTTACCATCGTTGGCCTCAATGCGATTCAAAGAAGCCCCTCTCAGGTTTCTCAAAGACAGTGTAAATGGACTGCTCCACGACACATAAGTGTAACTCTGGGAGATGAAGTCACACATCACTAAGACGTTTGTAAGAAAGCTTCTCTCTAGTTTTCATCTGAGGATATTTCCTTTGCCTCCGTAAGATTCATTGCGCTAAGAAGAATCCCACTGCACATTTCCAGAAATCTTTGTTAGCAAACTGATCACTGAATAGTAACGTGTAACTCTGTAAGTTGCATTCAAACATGGCAAAGCAGTTTCTCAGAAGGCTTCTTTCCAGTTTTTCTCTGAGGATATTTCCTTTTTCACCATAGCCCTCAATGAGCTCCCAAATATCACTTTGCAGAATCCACGACAACAGTGTTAGCAATCTGTTCCAAGAAGAGAACGGTGCAACTCTGTGTGATGAAGTCACACATTAGAAAGCAATCTCTTAGAAAGCTTCTCTGTAATTATTATCTGAGGATATTCCCTTTTTCACCATGGGCCCCTATGTGCTCCCAAATATCACTTTGCAGATTCCACGAAAAGAGTGTTAGCAAACTGCTTCCTGAGGTCTAAGGTGTAACTCTGTCAGAGGAATTCACAGATCAGAAAGAAGTTGCTCAGAAGGCTTCTTACACCTTGTGAACTGATGATATTTCCTTTACCAGCGTAGTCCTCAATGCGATCAAAAGGAGGCCTTCTCAGGTTACAAAATAAAGTGTTAATGGACTGCTCAACGAAACATAAGTGTACCCCTGTGAGATGAATTCACACATCAAGAAGAAGTTTCTAAGAAAGCTTCTTTCTAGTTTTCATCTCAGGATATTTCCTTTGCCTCCGTAAGCTTCATTGCGCTAAGAAGTATTCCATTGTACATTTCCAGAAAACATGGTTAGCAAACTGATCACTGAAGAGAAACGTGTAACTCTGTGAGTTGAATTCACACATGGCAATGCAGTTTCTCAGAAGGCTTCTTTCCAGTTGTGATCTGACGATATTTCCTTATTCACCATGGGCCCATATGGGCTCCCAAATATCACTTTGCAGAATCCACGACAACAGGGTTACCAAACTTTTCCAAGAAGGGTAGGGTGGAACTCTGTGTGATGAACTCACACATCAGACAACAATCTCTCAGAAAGCTTCTCTCTCGTTGTTATGTGAGGATATTTCGTTTTTCACCATGGGGCCCTAAGGGATCCCAAATATCACTTTGCAGATTCCACGAAAAGAGTGTTAGCAAACTGCTTCCTGAGGTCTAAGTTGAAACTCTGTGAGATGAATTCACAGATCAGAAAGATGTTTCTCAGTAAGCCTCTTTCACGTTTTGAACTGATTATATTTCTTTATCTGTGTATTCCTCAATGCGATCCAAAGTAGCCCTTCTCAGGTTCCTCAAAGACAGTGTTAATGGACTGCTCCACGAAACATAAGTGTAACTCTGTGAGATGAATTCACACATCACTAAGAAGTTTCTAAGGAAGCTTCTTTCTAGTTTTCATCTGAGGATATTTCCTTTGTCACCAGAAGCTTCATTGCGCAAAGAAGTATCCCACTGCACAACTCTAGAAAACTTTGTTGGCAGACTGATCACTGAAGAGAAACGTGTAACTCTGTGAGTTGCATTCACACATGGCAATGCAGATTCTCAGAACGCTTCTTTCCAGTTTTGATCTGAGGATATTTCCTTTTTCACCACGGGCCTCTATGGACTCACAAATATCACTTTGCAGATTCCACAAAAAGAGTGTTAGCAAACTGTTCCTGAGGTCTAAGGTGTAACTCTGTGAGAGGAATTCACAGATCAGAAAGAAGTTTCTCAGAATGCTTCTTTCACCTTGTGAATTGATGATATTTCCTTTACCAGGGTAGGCCTCAGGTGATCCAAAGAAGCCCTTCTCAGGTACGAAAAGACAGTGTTAATGGACTGCTCCACGAAACATAAGTGTAACTCTGTGAGATGAATTCACACATCACCAAGAAGTTTCTTAGAAAGCTTCTTTCTAGTTTTCATCTGAGGATATTTCCTATGTTACCGTATGCTTCATTGTGATAAGAAGTATCCCATTGCAGATTTCCAGAAAACTGTGTTAGCAAACTGATCGCTGAGCAGAAACTTGTAACTTTGTGAGTTGCTGTCACACACGGCAATGCAGTTTCTCAGAAGGCCATTTTCCAGTTTTGATCTGAGGTAATTTCCTTTTTCGCCTTAGCCCTCAAAAAGCTTCCAAATATCACTTTGCAGAATCCACGACAACTGTGTTTTTAATGTTCCAAGAAGGGAAGTGTGGGACTCTGTGTGATGAAGTCACACATCAGAAAGCAATCTCTCAGAAAGCTTCTATTTACTTATTATGTGAGGATATTTCCTTTTTCACCATGGGCCCCTATGGTCTCCCAAATATCACTTTGCAGATTCTACGAAAAGAGTGTAAGCAAACTGCTTCCTGATGTCTAACGTGGAACTCTGTGAGATGAATTCACAGATCAGAGAGAAGTTTATCAGAAAGCTTCTTTCACGTTTTCAGCTGAAGATATTTCCTTTATCAACGTAGGTCTCAGTGCGATGCTAAGAAGCCCTTCTCATGTTCCTCAGAGACAGTGTTAATGGACCGCTCCACGAAACATAAGTGTAACTTTGTGAGATGAATTCACACATCACCAAGAAGTTACTAACAAAGCTTCTTTCTACTTTTCCTCTGAGGATTTTTCCTTTTTCATGGTAAGCTTCATTGTGCTAAGAAGTATTCCATTGCAGATTTCCAGAAAACTGTATTAGCAAACTGATCTGTGAGGAGAAAGTTGTAACTCTGTGAGTTGCATTCAGCACATGGCAATGCAGTGTCTCAGAAGGCTTCTTTCCAGTTTTGATCTGAGGATATTTCCTTTTTCACCATAGCTCTCAGTCGGCTCCCAAATATCACTTTGCAGAATCCAGGACAACAGTGTTAGCAAACTGTTCCAAGAAGGGTAGGGTGGAACTCTGTGTGATGAAGTCACACATCAGAAAGCAATCTCTCCGAAAGCTTCTCTCTAGTTATTATGTGAGGATATTTCCTTTTTCACCACGGCCCCAATGGGCTCCGAAATATCACTTTGCAGATTCCACGAAAAAAATGTTGGCAAACTGCTTCCTGAGGTCTAAGTAGTAACTCCGTGAGATGAATTCACAGATCAGAAAGAAGTTTCTCAGAATGCTTCTTTCACCTTTTCAACTGATGATATTTACTTTATCAGCGTAGGTTTCAATGCGATCCAAAGGAGTCCTTTTCAGGACCCTCAAAGACAGTGTTAATGGACTGCTCCACGAAACATAAGTGTAACTCTGTGAGATGAATTCATATATCACCAAGAAGTTTCTAAGAAAGCTTCTTTCTACTTTTCATCTGAGGATATTTCCTTTGTCACCGAAAGCTTCATTGCGCTAAGAAGTATCCCATTGCAGATTTCCAGAAAACTTTGTTAGCAAACGGATCACTGAAGAGAAATGAGTAACTCCTTAAGTTGCATTAACACATGGCAATGCAGTTTCTCAGAAGGGTTCTTTCCAGTTTTGATCTGAGGATATTTCCTTTTTCACCATAGAGCTCAATGAGCTCCCAAATATCCCTTTGCAGAATCCACGACAACAGTGTTAGCAAAGTGTTCAAAGAAGAGATGGGTGGAACTCTATGTGATGAAGTCACACATCAGAAAGCAATGTATCAGAAAGCTTTGATTTAGTTTTTATCTGAGGATATTCCCCTTACCACCATGGGACTCTATGGGCTGGCAATATAACTTTGCAGAATCCACGACAACAGTGTTAGCAAACTGTTCTAAGAAGGCAAGAGTGGAACTCTGTGTGATGAAGTCACACATCACAAAGAATCTATCATAAAGCTTCTCTCTAGTTAATTTCTGAGGATATTTCTTTTTCACTGTGGGCCCCTAAGGGCTCCCAAATATCACATTGCAGATTCCACGAAAAGAGTGTTAGCAAACTGCTTCCTGAGGTCTAAGGTGTAACTCTGTGAAATGAATTCACAGATCCGAAAGCAGTTTCTCAGAAAGCTTCTTTCACCTTTTGAACTGATGATATTTCCTTTATCAGCGATAGGCCTCAATACGATCCAAAGAAGCCCTTCTCAGGTTCCTCAAAGACAGTGTTAATGGACTGCTCCAAGAAACATAAGTGTAACCTGTGAGATGAATTCACACATCAACAAGAAGTTTCTAAGAAAGCTTCTTTCTAGTTTTCATCGGAGGATATTTCCTTTGTCACCGTAAGCTTCATTGCGCTAAGAAGTATCTCATTGCAGATTTCCAGAAAACGGTGTTAGCAAACTGATCACTGAAGAGGAACGTGTAACTCTGTGAGTTGCATTCACACATGGCAATGCAGTTTCTCAGAAGGCTTCTTTCCAGTTTTTATCTGAGGGATATTTCCTTTTTCACCATAGCCCTCAATGAGCTCCAAAATATCACTTGCGAGAATCCACGACAACAGTGTTAGCAAACTGTTCCTAGAAGGGAAGGGTGGAAATCTGTGTGATGAAGTCACACATCAGAAAGCAATCTCTCAGAAAGCTTCTCTCTAGTTATTATGTGAGGATATTTCCTTTATCACCATGGGCCCCTCTGGGCTCCCAAATATCACTTTACAGTTTCCGCGAAAAGAGTGTTAGCAAACTCCTTCCTGAGGTCTAAATTTAAGTCTGTGAGATGAACTCACTGATCAGGAAGAAATTTCTCAGAAAGCTTCTTGAACGTTTTGAAATGATGATATATCCTTTATCAGCGTAGGCTTCAATGCGATCCAAAGAATCCTTTCTCAGGTTCCTCAAAGTCAGTGTTAATGGACTGCTCCACGAAACATAAGTGTAACTCTGTGAGATGAATTCACACATCACCAAGAATTTCTAAGAAAGCTTCTTTCTAGTTTTCATCTGAGGATATTTCCTTTTTCACCATAAGCATCATTGCGCTTAGAAGGATCCCATTGCAGATTTTCATAGAAGTTTCTTAGCAAAGTGATCACTGTAGAGAAACGTGTAACTTGGTGAGTTGCATAAACACATGGCAATGCAGTTTCTCAGAAGGCTTCTTTCCAGTTTTGATCTGAGGATATTTCCTTTTTCAACATAGCCCTCAAGAGATCCCAAAAATCACTTTGCAGAATCCACGACAACAGTGTTAGCCAACTGTTCCAAGAAGGGCAAGGGTGGAACTCTGTGTTATGAAGTCACACATCAGAATGCAATCTCTCAGAAAGCTTCTCTCTGGTATTATCTGAGGATATTTTCTTTTTCACCATTGGCCCATATAGGCTTCCGTAATATCAGTTTGTAGATTCCACGAAAAGAGTCTTAGCAAACTGCTTCTGAGGTCTAAGGTTTAACTCTGTGAGATGAATTCACAGATCTGAAAGAAGTTTCTCAGAAAGCTTCTTTCACGTTTTGAACTGATGATATGTCCTTTATCAGCGATAGGCCTCAATGCGATCCAAATGAAGCCCTTTCAGGTTCCTTGAAAGACAGTGTTAATGGACTACTCCAAGAAACATAAGTGTAAACACTGTGAGATGAATTCACACATCAACAAGAAGTTTCTAGGAAATGCCTTCTTTCTAAGTTTTCATCTGAGGATATTTCCTTGTCAACCGTAAGCCTTCATTGCGCTTAAGAAGTATCACAATTGCAGATTTCCAGAAAACTGTTTTAGCAAACTGATCACTGAAGGAGAAACGTGTAACTTTTGTGAGGTTGCATTCACATATGGGCAATGCATGTTTCTCATAATTCTTCTTCCAGATTTGATCTGAGGATATTTCCTTTTCATCCTAGTAGCCCTCAATGATATCCGAAATATTACTTTGGCAGAATCCACGACAAAGAGTGTTAGCACACTGTTCCAAGAATGGAAAGGGACTGGAACCAATGTTGAGATGAAGTCACACATCAGAAAGCAAATCTCTCAGAAATCTTCTCTCTAGTTATTATGTGAGATATTTCCTGTTTCATCCCATGGGCCAATGTGGGCTCCAAATATCACTTGGCAGAAATCCATGACAGAGCAGGTTATCAAACTGCTTCCAATAAGGGAAGTGTGGAACTCGTGCTGTGATGAAGTCATCACATCACAAAGCAATCTATCATAAAGCTTCTCTCTAGTTAATTTCTGAGGATATTTCTTTTTCACTGTGGGCCCCTAAGGGCTCCCAAATATCACATTGCAGATTCCACGAAAAGAGTGTTAGCAAACTGCTTCCTGAGTCTAAGGTGTAACTCTGTGAAATGAATTCACAGATCCGAAAGCAGTTCTCAGAAAGCTTCTTTCACCTTTTGAACTGATGATATTTCCTTTATCAGCGTAGGCCTCAATACGATCAAAGAAGCCCTTCTCAGGTTCCTCAAAGACGGTTAATGGACTGCTCGACGAAACTAACGTGTAACTCTGTGAGATGAATTCACACATCACCAGAAGTTTCTAAGAAAGCGTCTTTCTTTTTTCATCGGAGGAGATTTCCTTTGTCACCGTAAGCTTCATTGCGCGAGGAAGTATCTAATTGCAGATTCCAGCAAACTGTGTTAAGAAACTGATCACTGAAGAGAAACGTGTAACTCTGTGAGTTGCATTCACACATGGCAATGCAGTTTCTCAGAAAGCTTCTTTCCAGTTTTGATCTCAGGATATTTCCTTTTTCACCATAGCCCTCAAAGAGCTCCCATATATCACTTTGCAGAATCACGACAACATTGTTAGCAAACTGTTCTAAGAAGGGAAGGATGGAAATCCGTGTGATGAAGTCACACATCAGAAAGCAATCTCTCACAAAGCTTCTCTCTAGTTATTACGTGAGGATATTTCCTTTTTCACCATGGGGCCCTATGGGCTCCCAAATATCACTTTGCAGTTTCCACGAAAAGAATGGTAGCGAATTGCTTCTTGAGGTATATGTTGTAACTCTGTGAGATGAATTCACAGATCAGAAAGAAGTTTCTCAGAAAGCTTCTTTCACGTTTTGAAATGATAATAATTCCTTTATCAGCGTAAGCTCCAATATGTTCCAAAGAAGCCCTTCTCAGTTTCATCAAACACAGTGTTAATGGACTGCTCCATGAAACATAACTGTTACTCTGTGAGATGAATTCACACATCACCAATAAGTTTCTAGGAAGGCTTCTTTCTAGTTTTCATCTGAGGATACTTCCGTTGTCAATGTAAGCTTCATTGCGCTAAGAAGTATCCCATTGCAGATTTCCAGAAAACTGTGTTAGCAAACTGGTCACTGAAGAGAAAATTGTAACCCTGTGAGTTGCATTCACACATGGCAATGCAGTTTCTCAGAAGGCTTCTTTCCAGTTTTGATCTGAGGATATTTCCTTTTTCAACATAGCCCTCAATGAGATCCCAAAAATCACTTTGCAGAAACCACGACAACACTGTTAGCCAACTGTTCCAAGAAGGGAAGGGTGGAACTCTGTGTGAGGAAGTCACAAAGAAGAAAGCAATCTCTCAGAGAGCTCTCTCTCGTTATTATGTGAGGATATTTCCTTTTTCACCATGGGCCCCTATGGGTTCTGAAATATCACTTTGCAGATTCCACGAAAAGAGTGCTAGCAAACTGCTTCCTGAGGTTAAGTTTTAAGTCTGTGAGATGAATTCACAGATCAGAAAGAAGTTTCTCAGAAAGCTTCTTTCACGTTTTGAACTGATGATATGTCATTTATCAGCATAGGCCTCAATACGATCCAAAATGGCCCTTTTCAGGTTCCTCAAAGACAGTGTTAATGGACTGCTCCAAGAAACATAAGTGTATCACTGTGAGATGAATTCACACATCAACAAGAAGTTTCTAAGAAAGCTTCTTTCTAGTTTTCATCTGAGGATATTTCCTTTCTCACCGTAAGCTTTGTTGAGCGAAGAAGTATAGCATAGCACATTTCCAGAAAACGGTGTTAGCAAACTGATCACTGAAGAGAAACGTGTAACTCTGTGAGTTGCATTCACACATGGCAATGCAGTTTCTCAAAAGACTTCTTTCCAGTTTTGATCTGAGGGTATTTCCTTTTTCACCATAGCCCTCCATGAGCTCCCAAATATCCCTTTCTAGAATCCAAGACAACAGTGTTAGCAAACTGTTCCTAGAAGGGAAGGGTGGAACTCTGTGTGATGAAGTCACACATCAGAAAGCAATCTCTCAGAAAGCTTCTCTCTAGTTATTATGTGAGGATATTTCCTTTATCACCATGGGCCCCTCTGGGCTCCCAAATATCACTTTACAGTTTCCGCGAAAAGAGTGTTAGCAAACTCCTTCCTGAGGTCTAAATTTTAAGTCTGTGAGATGAACTCACTGATCAGGAAGAAATTTCTCAGAAAGCTTCTTGAACGTTTTGAAATGATGATATATCCTTTATCAGCGTAGGCTTCAATGCGATCCAAAGAATCCTTTCTCAGGTTCCTCAAAGTCAGTGTTAATGGACTGCTCCACGAAACATAAGTGTAACTCTGTGAGATGAATTCACACATCACCAAGAAGTTTCTAAGAAAGCTTCTTTCTAGTTTTCATCTGAGGATATTTCCTTTTTCACCATAAGCATCATTGCGCTTAGAAGGATCCCATTGCAGATTTTCATAGAAGTTTCTTAGCAAAGTGATCACTGTAGAGAAACGTGTAACTTGGTGAGTTGCATAAACACATGGCAATGCAGTTTCTCAGAAGGCTTCTTTCCAGTTTTGATCTGAGGATATTTCCTTTTTCACCATAGCCCTCAAAGAGCTCCCAAACATCACTTTGCAGAATCCACGACAACAGTGTTAGCAAACTGTTCCAAGAAGGCAAGGGTGGAACTCTGTGTTATGAAGTCACACATCAGAATGCAATCTCTCAGAAAGCTTCTCTCTGGGTATTATCTGAGGATATTTTCTTTTTCACCATTGGCCCATATAGGCTCCGTAATATCAGTTTGTAGATTCCACGAAAAGAGTCTTAGCAAACTGCTTCTGAGGTCTAAGGTGTAACTCTGTGAGATGAATTCACAGATCTGAAAGAAGTTTCTCAGAAAGCTTCTTTCACGTTTTGAACTGATGATTTTCCTTTATCAGCGTAGGCCTCAATGCGATCCAAAGAAGCCCTTCTCAGTTTCTTGAAAGACAGTGTTAATGGACTACTCCACGAAACAGAAGTGAAACACTGTGAGATGAATTCACACATCAACAAGAAGTTTCTAAGAAAGCTTCTTTCTAGTTTTCATCTGAGGATATTTCCTTTGTCAACGTAAGCTTCATTGCGCTAAGAAGTATCACATTGCAGATTTCCAGAAAACTGTGTTAGCAAACTGATCACTGAGGGGAAACGTGTAACTTTGTGAGTTGCATTCACACATGGCAATGCAGTGTCTCAGAAGGCTTCTCTCCAGTTTTGATCCGAGGATATATCCTTTTTCACTGTAGCCCTCAATGAGCTCCCAAATAGCACTTTGCAGAATCCACGACAAGAGTGTTAGCAAACTGTTCCAAGAATGGAAGGGTGGAACTGTTTGAGATGAAGTCACACATCAGAAAGCAATATCTCAAAAAGCTTCTCTCTAGTTATTATGTGAGGATATTTCATTTTTCGCCATGGACAATGTGGGCTCCCAAATAACACTTTGCAAAATCCATGACAACAGGGTTAGCAAACTCTTCCAAGAAGGGAAGGGTGGAACTCTCTGTAATGAAGTCATACATCAGAAATCAAACTCTCAGAAAGCTTCTCTCTAGTTATTATGTGAGGATATTTCCTTTTTCACCATGTGCCCCTATTGGTTCCCAAATATCACTTTGCAAATTCCACGAAAAGAGTGTTAGCAAACTGCTTCCTGAGGTCTAAGTTGTAACACTGTGGGATGAATTCACAGATCAGAAAGAAGTTTCTCATAAAGTTTCTTTCAGGTTTTGAACTGATGATATTTCCTTTATCAGCATAAGCCTCAATGAGATCCAAAGAATCCCTTCTCAGGTTCATCAAAGACAGTGTTAATGGACTGTTCCAAGAAACATAAGTGTATCTCTCTGAGATGAACTCATACATCACCAAGAAGTTTCTATGAAAACTTCTTTCTCGTTTTCAGTCTGAGGATATTTCCTTTGTCACCGTAAGCTTCTTTGCGCTAAGACGTATCCCATTGCAGATTGCCAGAAAACTGTGTTAGCAAACTGATCACTGAAGAGAAACGTGTAACTCTGTGAGTTGCATTCACACATGGCAATGCAGTTTCTCAGAAGGCTTCTTTCCAGTTTTCATCTGAGGATATTTCCTTTTTCACCGTAGACCTCAATGAGCTTACAAATATCACTTTGCAGAATCCATGACAACAGTGTTAGCAAACTGTTCTAAGAAGGGAAGGGTGGAACTCTGTGTGATGAAGTCACACATCAGAAAGCAATCTCTCAGAAAGATTTTCTGTAGTTATTATGTGAGGATAATCCCTTTTTCACCATGGGCCCCTATGGGCTCCCCAATATCACTTTGCAGATTCCACGAAAAGAGTGTTAGCGAATTGCTTCTTGAGGTATATGTTGTAACTCTGTGAGATGAATTCACAGATCAGAAAGAAGTTTCTCAGAAAGCTTCTTTCACGTTTTGAAATGATAATAATTCCTTTATCAGCGTAAGCTCCAATATGTTCCAAAGAAGCCCTTCTCAGTTTCATCAAACACAGTGTTAATGGACTGCTCCATGAACATAACTGTTACTCTGTGAGATGAATTCACACATCACCAATAAGTTTCTAGGAAGGCTTCTTTCTAGTTTTCATCTGAGGATACTTCCGTTGTCAATGTAAGCTTCATTGCGCTAAGAAGTATCCCATTGCAGATTTCCAGAAAACTGTGTTAGCAAACTGGTCACTGAAGAGAAAATTGTAACCCTGTGAGTTGCATTCACACATGGCAATGCAGTTTCTCAGAAGGCTTCTTTCCAGTTTTGATCTGAGGATATTTCCTTTTTCAACATAGCCCTCAATGAGATCCCAAAAATCACTTTGCAGAAACCACGACAACACTGTTAGCCAACTGTTCCAAGAAGGGAAGGGTGGAACTCTGTGTGAGGAAGTCACAAAGAAGAAAGCAATCTCTCAGAGAGCTCTCTCTCGTTATTATGTGAGGATATTTCCTTTTTCACCATGGGCCCCTATGGGTTCTGAAATATCACTTTGCAGATTCCACGAAAAGAGTGCTAGCAAACTGCTTCCTGAGGTTAAGTTTTAAGTCTGTGAGATGAATTCACAGATCAGAAAGAAGTTTCTCAGAAAGCTTCTTTCACGTTTTGAACTGATGATATGTCATTTATCAGCATAGGCCTCAATACGATCCAAAATGGCCCTTTTCAGGTTCCTCAAAGACAGTGTTAATGGACTGCTCCAAGAAACATAAGTGTATCACTGTGAGATGAATTCACACATCAACAAGAAGTTTCTAAGAAAGCTTCTTTCTAGTTTTCATCTGAGGATATTTCCTTTCTCACCGTAAGCTTTGTTGAGCGAAGAAGTATAGCATAGCACATTTCCAGAAAACGGTGTTAGCAAACTGATCACTGAAGAGAAACGTGTAACTCTGTGAGTTGCATTCACACATGGCAATGCAGTTTCTCAAAGACTTCTTTCCAGTTTTGATCTGAGGGTATTTCCTTTTTCACCATAGCCCTCCATGAGCTCCCAAATATCCCTTTCTAGAATCCAAGACAACAGTGTTAGCAAACTGTTCCTAGAAGGGAAGGGTGGAACTCTGTGTGATGAAGTCACACATCAGAAAGCAATCTCTCAGAAAGCTTCTCTCTAGTTATTATGTGAGGATATTTCCTTTATCACCATGGGCCCCTCTGGGCTCCCAAATATCACTTTACAGTTTCCGCGAAAAGAGTGTTAGCAAACTCCTTCCTGAGGTCTAAATTTTAAGTCTGTGAGATGAACTCACTGATCAGGAAGAAATTTCTCAGAAAGCTTCTTGAACGTTTTGAAATGATGATATATCCTTTATCAGCGTAGGCTTCAATGCGATCCAAAGAATCCTTTCTCAGGTTCCTCAAAGTCAGTGTTAATGGACTGCTCCACGAAACATAAGTGTAACTCTGTGAGATGAATTCACACATCACCAAGAAGTTTCTAAGAAAGCTTCTTTCTAGTTTTCATCTGAGGATATTTCCTTTTTCACCATAAGCATCATTGCGCTTAGAAGGATCCCATTGCAGATTTTCATAGAAGTTTCTTAGCAAAGTGATCACTGTAGAGAAACGTGTAACTTGGTGAGTTGCATAAACACATGGCAATGCAGTTTCTCAGAAGGCTTCTTTCCAGTTTTGATCTGAGGATATTTCCTTTTTCACCATAGCCCTCAAAGAGCTCCCAAACATCACTTTGCAGAATCCACGACAACAGTGTTAGCAAACTGTTCCAAGAAGGCAAGGGTGGAACTCTGTGTTATGAAGTCACACATCAGAATGCAATCTCTCAGAAAGCTTCTCTCTGGGTATTATCTGAGGATATTTTCTTTTTCACCATTGGCCCATATAGGCTCCGTAATATCAGTTTGTAGATTCCACGAAAGAGTCTTAGCAAACTGCTTCTGAGGTCTAAGGTGTAACTCTGTGAGATGAATTCACAGATCTGAAAGAAGTTTCTCAGAAAGCTTCTTTCACGTTTTGAACTGATGATTTTCCTTATCAGCGTAGGCCTCAATGCGATCCAAAGAAGCCCTTCTCAGTTTCTTGAAAGACAGTGTTAATGGACTACTCCACGAAACAGAAGTGAAACACTGTGAGATGAATTCACACATCAACAAGAAGTTTCTAAGAAAGTCTCTTTCTAGTTTCATCTGAGGATATTTCCTTTGTCAACGTAAGCTTCATTGCGCTAAGAAGTATCACATTGCAGATTTCCAGAAAACTGTGTTAGCAAAATTATCACTGAGGGTAAACGTGTAACTTTGTGAGTTGCATTCACACATGGCAATGCAGTGTCTCAGAAGGCTTCTCTCCAGTTTTGATCCGAGGATATATCCTTTTTCACTGTAGCCCTCAATCGGCTCCCAAATAGCACTTTGCAGAATCCACGACAAGAGTGTTAGCAAACTGTTCCAAGAATGGAAGGGTGGAACTGTTGAGATGAAGTCACACATCAGAAAGCAATATCTCAAAAAGCTTCTCTCTAGTTATTATGTGAGGATATTTCATTTTTCGCCCATGGGCCCCTATGGGGCTCCAAATAGCACTTTATTACAGATTCCACTAAAGAGGGTTAGCAAACGCGTCCTGCACTCTAAGTTATAAGTCCTGATAGTGCAACTCAACAGAATCGAAAGAAGTTTCTAAAAGCTTCTTTCACGTTTTGAACGGATGAAATTTCTTATGCGTTGCCTCAATGCGATCTCAAGGAAGCTGTTCTCAGATTCCTCAACAAGTTTTAATGGACTGCGCCAGAAACATAAGTTGTAACCTTGAGATGAATTACACATCACCAAGAAGTTTCTAAAGCTCCTTTCTAGTTTCATCTGTGGAATTCCTTTTCACACGTGAGTTCACATTGCGCTATGATAATACTAATTGCAGATTTCCAGAAAACTGTGTAAACAACTGATCACTGAAGAGAACGTGATAACTTCTGTGATTTGCATTCACACACATGGAAATGCAGTTCTCAGAAAGCTCTCTTTAGTTATATGGGAGGATATTTTTTTTCACCATAGCCCTCAATGACTCCAAATATACCTTTGCAGAATCCACGAAAACATGTTAGCAACTTTCAAAAGTGGAACTGTGGGAACTTGTGTGATGAGCTCCACTCAGAAAGAATCTCTCAAAAGCTTCTCTCTAGTTATGTGTGAGAGATATTCTCTTTTCACCATGGGCCCCATGCTCTCCCAAATATCACTTTACATGTCCACGAAAGAGTGTTAGCAAACTGTTTCCTGAAGTCTAAGTTTAAGTCGGTGAGATGAACTACAGTCAGAAGAAGTTTTCTCGAAAGCTCTTTCACGTTTAACGGATGAAATTTCCTTATATCATAGCCCTCAATGCGATCCAAAGAATCCGTTCTCAGATTCCTAAAGACAGTGTTAATGGACTGCCTCCAGAAACATAAGTTAACTCTGGAGATGAATTCACACATCACCAAGAAGTTTCTAAGAAGCTTCTTGTCTAGTTTAATCTGGTGAATTTCCTTTTCACCGAAAGGTTCATTGCGCTATGAATCAATTTCAGATTTCCAGAAAACTGTGTTAAACTGATCACTGAAGAAACGTTAACGAACTCTGTGAGTTGCTTACACATGGCAAGGCAGGTTCTCAGAAGCTTCTCTTTAGTTAGGAGGATATTTATTTTTTTCACATTAGCCCTCATTGAGCTGCCAATATACCTTTGCGATCCACGACACCAGTGTGATAAATGTTCCAGAAGGAAGGGGTGGACTTCGGTGTGTGAACACACACAGAAAGCGAATCTCCAGAAAGCTTTTCTCGATCTGTTTATTAGCTATTCTTTTTCACAATGGCCCAATGGCCCCAAATATCCTTTGACGAGATTTCCACAAAAGTGAGGTAGTCAAACTGCTTCATCGAGACCGCAAGTTGATAACGGCTCCGTGGAGATGAATTCCACAGATCGACAAGAAGTTTCTCAGAAGCTTCTTTTTCAGTTTTAATGGAGGATTTTTCACATGGCCAAGTTTTCAGGGATCCGGAATATCTTGCTCAGATTCCTCAAAAGGCTGGGCACGCCCAGTAAATACACAAGCGTGTACTTGTGACTTGAGAGTCACACATCACAAGAGGTTTCCTGAAAGCTCTTTCTATGTAGCGAGGTTTTTCCTGTCACTCGGAGCGCTCACACGTCGATGTCCTTCTATGACTGCAGATTCTGTCGGAAAACTCTGGTTTTTTCCGACAAGCTTCTCAGTCCAAAACATGAGTGACACTTGCTGAATTCTCCACACAAGAGTGTCTGAGAAGGCTTCTCTGCAGTGTTTCTCTGAGGATATTTCCGTATCACCATGACACGTATCTCAAGACAAATCAGCATTGTAGATTCCTTCAAAATGAGTGCTAGGAAACTGCCCCGGAGAAAGGGATGATTGTACCTGTGGAATATTCACATCATCACAAAGAGTTTCCCAGAAAGCTTCTCTTTTTTGGACGATATTTCTTTTCATCCTCACCTTCAAAGCACCATCAGAAATATTCAACTTCTCTGGAATCCACGACAAAGTCTAAGAAACGGCTCCAAAACTAGCGTAACCTGTTGAGATGAAGTCACATATCAGAAAGCAATCTCTCAGAAACTTCTCTCAGTTATTATGTGAGGATATTTCCTTTTCACCATGGGCCCCTATGGGCTCCCAAAATCACTTACAGATTCCACGAAAAGTGTTAGCAAACTTGCTTCCTGAGTACTAAGTTATAAGTCTGTGAGATGAACACAGATCAGAAAGATTTTCTCAAAGCTCTTTCATTTTTGAACGGATGAAATTCCTTTGTTATCACCGTAGGCCCAATGCGATCCAAGAAGCCTCTCGATTCCTCAAGACAGTGTTAATACTGCTCCAACGAAACATAAGTGTAAACCTGGAGAATGAATTCACACACTCACCAAGAGTTTCAAAGAAGCTTCTTTCTAGTTTTCATCTGTGGATATTTCCTTTGTCACCGTAAGGTTCATTGCGCTAAGTAAAATTGCAGATTCCAAAAAACTGTGTAGACAAACTGATCACTGAGGAGAAACTGTAACTCTGTGAGTTGCATTCACACATGGCAATGCAGTTTCTCAGAAGCTCTCTTTAGTTTATGTGAGATATTTCCTTCATCACCATAGCCCTCAAGACTCCCAAATATACTTTGCCAGAATCCACGACAAACAGTGTTAGCAAACTGTTACCAAGAAGGGAGGGTGGAACTCGTGTGATGAAGTCACACATCAGAAAGAATCTCTCAGAAAGCTTCTCTCTAGTTATTTTGTGAGGATATTTCCTTTTCACCATGGGCCCCTAGGCTCCCAAATATCACTTTCAGTCCACGAAAAGAGTGTAGCAAACTTCCTGAAGTCTAAGTTATAAGCGTGAGATGAACCTCACAGATCAGAAAGAAGTTTCTCAGAAAGCTTCTTTCACGTTTGAACGATGAATTCTCTTTATCAGCGTAGGCCTCAATGCGATCCAAAGAACCCTTCTCAGTTCCTCAAAGACAGTGTTAATGGACTGCTCCCACGAAACATAGTGTAACTCTGTGAGATGAATCACACATCACAAAAGTTCTAAGAAAGCTTTTCTCAGTTTTCATCTGGGATATTTCCTTGTCCCGTAACTTCATTGCGCTAAGAGTATCCATTGCAGATTTCCAGAAACTGTTAACAAACTGATCACTAAGAAAACTTGTAACTTTGTGAGTTGCATTCACACACATGCAATGCAGTTTTCCAGAAGCTTTCTTTAGTTTATTAGTGAGAATTTCCTTTTTCACCATAGCCCTCATGAGCTCCCAATATACCTTTGCAAAATCCACGACAACAGTGTTAGCAAACTGTTCCAAGAGGGAAGGTGGAACTCTGTGTGATGAATCACACATCAAAAGCAATCTCTCAGAAAGCTTCTCTCTAGTTATTATGTGAGATATTCCTTTTTCACCATGGGCCCCATGGGCTCCCAAATATCACTTCCGATTCCACGAAAAAGTGTTAGCAAACTGCTTCCTGAAGTCTAAGTTTAAGTCTGTGAGATGAACTCACAGATGAAAAGAAGTTTTCAGAAAGCTTTCTTCCGTTTTGAAATGAAATTTTCCTTTATCAGCGTAGGCCTCAATCTGCGATCCAAAGCCTTCTCAGGTTCCTCAAAGACAGTGTTAATGGACTGCTCACGAAACATAGTGATAACTCTGTGAGATGAATTCACACATCACAAAAGTTTCTAAGAAGCTTCTTCTATTTTCATCTGATAGTTCCTTTGTCACATAAGTTCAGTGGGTAAGAGTATCCATTGCAGATTCAGAGAAACAGTGTAGCAAACTGATCACTGAAGGGAAAGTGTAACTCTGTGAGTTGCATCACACGAGGCAATGCAGTTCTCAGAAAGTCTTTCAGTTTTAGTTATGTGAGGATATTTCCTTTTCACCATAGCCCCAATGAGCTCCCAAATACTTTGCAGATCCACGACAACAGTGTTAGCAAACTGTTCCAAAGGGAAGGGTGAATCTGTGGGATGAAGTCACAATCAGAAAGCAATCTCAGAAAGCTTCTCATCTGTTATATGTGAGGATATTCCTTTTTCACGCATGGCCCCTATGGTCCCAAATATCACTTTCCAGATTCCACGAAAGAGTGTTAGCAACTGCTCCGGGAATCTAAGTTACAGTCTTTGAGATGAACTCACATAATCAAAGAAGTTTGTACAGAAAGCTCTTTCTAGTTTCATCTGAGGATATTTCCTTTGTCACCGTAAGTTCATTGCGCTAAGAGGTACAATTGCAGATTTCCAGAAAACTTAATTAGAACTGATCACTGAAGAGAAACTTAACTCTGTGAGTTGCATTCACACAGGCATGCAGTCTTCTCAGAAGAGCTTCTCTTAGTTATTGATCTGAGGATATATTTCCTTTTCTCACATAGCCCAATGAGTCCCAAATACCTTTGCAGAATCCACGACAACATGTTAGCAAACTGTTCCAAGAAGGGAAGGTGGAACTCTGTGTGATAAGTCACACTCAGAAGCAATCTCAGAAACGTCTCTCCTCTAGTTATTTGTGGGAGATTCCTTTTCACCATGGCCCTATGGGCTCCCAAATTCACTTCACTCCACGAAAAGAGTGTTGCAAACTGCTTCCTGAGCTAAGTATACTCTGTGAGAGTTCACAGATACAGAAAGAAGTTTCTCAGAAAGCCTTTCATCGTTTTAAGAAGAGATATTCTGTATCAGCGAAGCCCATCGATCCAAGAAAGTTCCTTCTCAGGTCCCAAACAGTGTTAATGGACTCCTGTAAAAACTAGTGAACTTCTGTGAGATGAATTCAACATCACAAGAAGTTTCTAGAAATTCTTTCAGTTTTCATCTTGGATATTTCCTTGTACCGAGCTTCATTGGTATCAGAAGTATCCTTGCAGATTTCCAGAAAACTGTAATAAAAAACGATCACGAGAGAAACGTGTAACTCTGTGAGTTGCATTCACCAGATCAAGCAGTTTCTCAGAAGGTCTTTTCCAGTTTGATCTGAGGATATTTCCTTTTTCACCTAGCCCTCAACCTACAAATATTCCTTGGCAGAATCCAGAAAACAGTGTTAGCAAACTGTCTCCAAGAGGGAAAGTGGTGACTCTGTGTGATGAAGTCACACATCAGAAAGCAATCTCTCAGAAAGCTTCTCTCTAGTTATTATTTGAGGATTGCTTTTGTCATTTCTTCCATGGCCCGTAGGGCTCCCAAATATCATTTGAGATTCCCAGAAAAGAGTGTTACAAACTGCTTCCTGAACTAGCTAATCTGTGAGAGAATTCACAGATCAGAGAAAGTTCTCAGAAAGCTCTTTCACGTTGTAACTGATGAAATTTCCTTTAGTAGCGTAGGCTCAATGCGATACCAAGGAAGCCTTCTCAGGTTCTCAAAACAGTGTTAATGGACGCTCACGAAACATAGTTACTATGTGAGATGAATTCACACATCACCAAGAAGTTTCTAAAAAAGCTTCTTCTAGTTTTCATCTGGGATTCCTTTGTCACCTAAGTTCATTGCGTCAATGAAGTATCATTGCAGATTTGCAAGAAAACTGGTTTAACAACTTACACTGAAGAAAACTGTTAACTCTGTGAGTTGCATTCCATCGGAAATGCAGTTTTCCAGAAGCTTCTTTCGCAGTTATTATTGAGGATATTTCCTTTTTTCACCATAGCCCTCATGGAGCTCCCAAATACACTTTGCAGAATCACAGGAAACAGGGTAGCAAACTGTTCCAAGAAGGGAAGGGTGGAACTCGTGTGATGAAGTCACACTTCAGAAAGCAATCTCTCAGAAAGTCTTGGGGGTATTTTTCTTGTATATAAAATCAATTTGTCTCACTTGTAAATATTTCCAGGGCAGCATAGGGTCTAAATATCATTTACAATATGTTCCACCTAAAATATTTTTATGTTGCTAGCACACGTTGTCATACCTCAGGTTCCTTCAGTTAACTCTTGAGTCAAGAGATTCACAAGTACGTGTTCTCACTGAAATTACGCGTCCTTGCTTACACTCTTGAAATGATGATATCCTTTATCAGCAGTGAACTATCCGGCCCAATGTGAGCCAAGAAGTCACTTTCAGATCTCCTCAATCCGTTTACGCTTGTTCCACGAAACATAGTGTCAAACTTGTGAGATAATTATTAGATGCTTTCTGACAAAAGCTTCTTCTAGTTCTTTTCTTTTTTTTCATTGATCTTACTTTTTAATTAAGTTCTAGGTACTGTGCATAACGGCAGGTTTGTTGACATACAATATTAATGCCATGTTGGTGTGCTGCCAACCCATCAACTTCGTCAGCACCATCAATCCATCAATTATATCAATGTATATCTCCCCATGCAATGCCCTCCCCCTTCCCCCTCCCATCATGAGAGCCCAGTGTGTGATGTTCCCTCTCGAGTCCAAGTGATCCTCATTGTTCAGTTCCCAAATGAGGTGCCGAACATCGCGTGTTTGTTTTTCTCTTACCTTGTGATAGTTGCAAGAATGATGGTTGCCCTGCATCCATGTCCCTACAAAGACGCAAACTCATCTTTTTTTATGGCTTTTGCCATAGTATGTCCAGGTGTTATGTGCCACATTTCTCTAAGTCCAGTCTGTCACAGATGGCATTGGGTGTATCCAAGTCTTTGCTGTTGGAAGTGCCGCAATAAACATACGTCGTGCATTGTCTTGTAAGTACAATTTTAAATCCTGGTACCCTTGTAAAGAGTGGTGATGGCTGGGTTATGGTACATCTGTTCTAGATCCCTTGGAGGAATTGCATACTTTTCCATACTGGTTGAACTAGGTTTACAATCCCCCAACAGTGAAAAGTGTTCATATCCTTCTCCAAATCTCTATCTCTCAACACACGTTGTTTTCCTGATTCTTAATTGATTGCCATTCTAACGGTGTGAGGTGGTAAGCTCATTGGTGTTTGCATTTGCCATTTCTCGTGATGGCGAGTGATGATGAGCCATGTTTCTATTTCTGTTGGCGTTGAATGTTGTCTTTTGAGAATTGTCTGTTCATACCTTTTCCCCACTTTTTATGGGTGTTGTTTTTTTTTTTGTATATTGTTTGAGTTCTTTGTAGATTCTGGATATTAGCCCTTGTCGATGAGTAGATTTGCAAAATTTTCTCCCATTCTGTGGTGCCTGTTCACTCTGATGGTAGGTTCTTTTTGCTGTGCAGAAACTCTTTAGTTTAATGATGATCCCATTTTGTCAATTTTGGCTTTGCTTGCCGTTGCTTTTGGTGTTTTAGACGAAGTCCCTGCCATGCCTCTGTCCTGAATGGTAACCCCTAGATTTTCTTCTAGGGTTTATATGGTATTAGGTCTAAAACATTTTAGTCTCAATCCATTTGAAATTAATCTTCGTATAAGGGTAAGGAAAATCGATCAGTTTCAGCTTTCTACTATGGCTAGCCAATTTCCCAGCACCATTTATTAAATAGGGAATCCTTTCCCCATATTCGTGTTTCTCTCAGGTTTGTCAAAGAAGATGGCTGTAGATTGGGGTCATTATTCGAGGACTCTTTCTGTTCCATTGGTCTATAATCTTGGTTGTGGTACCAGTACCATGCTGTTTTGGTTACTGTAGCCTTGTAGTATCAGTTGAAGTCAGGTAGCGTGACGCCTCAAGCTTTGTCCTTTGACTTAGGATTGTCTGGCAATGCGGGCCTCTTTTTTGGTTCCATATGAACTTTAAAGCAGTTTTTTCCAATTCTGTGAAGGAAACTCATTGGTAACTTTATGGGGATGGCATGATCTATAAATAACCTTGGGAGTAGGCCATTTTTCACGATATTGATTTCTTCTATCCATGAGCGGTATTTCTTCCATTTGTTTGTGTCCTCTTGATTTCACTGAGCAGGGGTTTGTAGTTCCCTTGAATGAGGTCCTTACATTCCTTGTAAGTGGATTCCTAGGATTTATTCCTTTGAAGCAATTGTGAAAGGGAATTTCATTCTGATTTTGGCTCTCTGCTTGTCTCTTACTGGTGTATAGAATGCTTGGATTTTTGACAATTAATTTTGTATCCTGAGACTTTGCTGAAGTTGCTATCAGCTAAGGGATTTTGGGGCTGAGACGATGGGGTTTTCTAAATATACAATCATCGAACGTCATCTGCACACACAGGGACAATTTGACTTCTTCTTTCCTAACTGTACCCTTGATTTCTTACTCTTCCGATTGCCCTATCCAGAACTTACAACACTATGTTGAATAGGAGTTGGTGAGAGAGGGACCATCCTCCCTGTCCTTGTAGCAGTATTTCAAAGGGAAATTTTTCTCACAGTTTTTGCATTCAGGTGTGACTGAAAGGAATGATATTAGCTGGGGTTTGATATAATAGCTCTTATTAGTTTGTGAGGAACGTTTCCATCAAATACCGAATTTTTATTTTGAGCGTTTTTAGCATGACGGGCTGTGAATTTTGTCAAAAGTTTCTGCATGCCTATGAGAATCATCATGGGGTCTTGTCTTTGGTTCTGTTTATAGCTGGATTACTTTTTGATTGGCGAATGTTGAAACCAGCCTTGCATCCCAGGGATGAAGCCCACTTGATACATGGGGATAAGCTTTTGATGTGCTGCTGAATCGGTTTGCCAGTATTTTATTGAGGATCTATTTGCATCGATGTTTCATCAGGAATAGTGGCCTTATGTTTAAATTCTTCTTATTTGTGTTGGTTCTTGCCAGGCAGGCTTTGTGTACAGATTGTGGTTGGGCCCTATAAAAGAAGTTTAGGGAGGATTTTCTCACGTCTTTTCTATTGTTGGAATAGTTTCAGAAGGAATGGTTACCACAGCTCCGTACTGATATGGAAACATTCATTGTTCTAGGGTCACTAGGACTTTTTTTGGTGGGAGGCTATTAATGTTGTGTCCTCAGATTTCACAGAAGCTGCTTTTTGCCGCTCTTTGATGCAGGGGATTTTCAACTTTTTCTTCTCTTCGCGTTTATACGTTGGACCGCAGTGCTATTTTAGTGGGATCCCAGGAAATATCGTTTCTTATAGATTTTCTAGTTGATTGTGGGAAGGTGTTTATAGTTTGCTTGATGGTTGTTTTGTTATTTCTGTGGAGGTCGGTGGTATATCCCCTTTATCATTTTGTTATTGAGGTCTATATTGAGTTCCTCTCGCTTTTCTTTTTTATTAGTCTTTGCTAGGCGGTCTGTCAATTGTGTTGATATTTTCAAAAACACGCAAGTCACTGGATTCATGATTTTTTGGGGGGGTTTTTTTGGTGTCTCTATCTCTTTCAGTTCTGCTCTGATCTAGAGTTTATTTCTGCTTATATGCGTAGGTTTTGAATGTTTAGCTCTTGCCTCTCTAGTTTTTTTAATTGGTGATGTTAGAGTGGTTCATTTTAGATCTTTCTCCTTTCTCCCTTGTGGCATTTAGTGCTATAAATGTTCCCTCTACACTATCAACTGCTTTAAAAGTGGTGTCACCAGAGATGGGGTCATGGTATTGTTGTTGTTTCCCTAGTGTTTTCAAAGGACAAACATCTTTATTTCGTTGCTTCCATGTCGTTAATGTACCCATAGTCATTCAGGAGCAGGTGTTCAGTTTCCATGGTCTTGAGCGGTTTTTGAATTGGTTTTCTTGGTGCCTGAGTTCAGTTTGATTGCACTGTTGTCTGGAGAAGGGGACAGTTTTGTTATAATTTTGTGTTTCTTGTACAATTTTGTGGGAGCTCTCGATTAGGAGTGTTATTCAATTATTGGTAATTTGGAAAATGTGCAGTGTGTGCTGAGGGGGAAGGAATGTTATTGTTGTTGGATTTGGGGGTGGGGAGATTTATAGACTGGTCTTATTAGGTCTTGCTTTGGGCAGAGATGAGTTCAATTCACTGGATATCCTTGTTAACTTCTGTTCTCGGTTGATCGGTAGTAATGTTGAAGTGGAGTGGATTTTTGGAAGGCTTCCATGTATTAGGGGGTGGAGGGGTGTTAAAAACGTCGTCTTTGTAAGTTCGTAAGGGCTTTGCTTTATGAATTTGGGGTGCGCGTAGTGGGTGCATATAGTTTGGGAGTTAGGGCCTCGTTCATGTTGATTGATTACCTTTAACCATTATGTAATGGGCCGTCTTGTTTCTTTGAGATCTTTGATGGTTTGAAGTCTGTTTTACTACAGAGGGAACAGTGATTGCAAACCCCGGCTTTTTTTTTTGGCTCCATGGCTTGGTAATTCTTCCTCCATCCCTTTATGTTTGAGCTAGTGGGTTATGGGTCCTCTGGCATGTGAGGAATGGGTTCCTGCAATACAGCGAGACTGTGGTCTTGACACCTTGTTCAGGTTTGCAGTCTGGTCTTTAATTGGAGCATAGGTCCATTTACATTTAAGGTTAATTAGTTGTTTATGTGAACTGGATCCTGTCATTATGATATTTAACTGGTTATTTCTCGTTATTGAT